>NC_069504.1:578398696-578406196 GCF_027579735.1 Bombina bombina
TTGCTGTGACGAGAGACAGGCATAGGAATTTCAAGAGAAATGATCAGATGTGACAGCAGCTCCCTTCACAAAAGGCTTTCTGTGCGTAGCTGCTTGAGGAGAGAGGACAGGAGCGTTCAGGAAACATGACACAGGGTATGCCAGCGATAGGGACAGTAATACAGAAATCCCCCTCACCTTCTCCATACATTTTTGCTACCAGCAGCAGATTCAGCAGAGAGTTCTACCTCTGCTCACTTTATCCACAGCTGATGCGGCTCTGCATTTACCGTCCGCTATGACAGCATAGCACTATGCAGAGCTGGAACAAAATCTTAACATACAGTTTCTGGGGAATGATTAGGCAGCGACACTCCTCTATAACAGCTGCGCATGCACAACAAGGTAGTTAAAACTTATTTACGAGTCACTCATGATTGGTAACACTAGAGATAGCAAACTATACACCAAGCGGTGGGTGGAGCTTAACTTCCATTTTCAACTGCAAACGAGCAGTGGATATTTAAATTTTTCCTGCACATCATAGAAGCAGAGAGATGAGGGACATGTTAAACAGTGTTTAAATGGCATTCAACAGTAAGTTAACAAAAAATATACTGGGTGTAGACTGTCCCTTTAATACTATCTATATTAGGTTGTAAGGGAACATTGAAATCACCGGACAGAAAAATTGGGCCTGTAGCTAGATCTAATATTTTTGTAAACATGTGACGGAAGAAGGGAAGTTGGTTGGTATTAGGGGCATAGATATTTATGAGCGTTATTGGTCTTCCATATAACAGACCTGATAAACCCCAAAACCGCCCCTCTTTATCTATGACTTTTCTGCTAAGTGTGAATAGAGTGGATTTATGTATTAGGATACTCACTCCATTTTTTTGTTCGGACCTGAAATGTGGAAATGCGTGGTAAAGGATTTCCCAAAATATTTGGGTATATTGTGTGTTTTAAAATGTGTTTCCTGGAGGAAAAGTATATCTATATGGCGTTTCGCCAAATCAGACAAGGCCTTTGATCTTTTTTGAGGCGAGTAAAATCCTTTAACATTTTGTGTCAGGAGGGTCAACTGCGGAATCGAGTCACTATTTATTCGTAACATGAGAAAAATGTAAAAGTTTGGGATATGTTTGATGAATAAGGCACATGTTGGTTGGTATAAGACTCAAGTGTTATGTGTGCGATTGCAAACCAGATTACAGATACAGAAGTTTCACGAAAATAATAACATAACAAGTAACAACATAACATTCTTTTCAGTAATATCATATGAAACATAAATAACAAACTAAACAAATCAAACAAACAGTTGGCTCTCTTCCTAATATAGGTCATTTTTGAGAGCAATCTTGGGGGGGGGGGAACAAGTATAGCTAGCCCCAATTAAAACAAGATATATATATATTTATATATATATATATATATATATAGAATTAAGTAGAATGTTACCATTCAGTGTCAGTGAGTGGAAACAGGCGTTACTCAAGTAAATGCGCTAGTCAGAGGTATGAAAATCTCATAGAGCAGCTATGAAGGTACAAATATTGTATGATAGACTAAGTCTATACAATATAGGAAAAATAGGAGTCAAAGGGTAAACAGCGCTTATGGAGATTCTTAAAAACTGAATAATATTAAAATCTCGGCAGTGTTGGTGGGTAAAGAAAACAAAAAAACAAAAAAAAAAAAAAAAAGGGAAGAGAAGTATATGAATATACGTATATATATTAGAGTCTTTGATAGGATATTGGAATCCTAGTGTAATGAAGGCGTAATAGATACCCTTACCAAAAGTTACCTCAATCCTATGAGGTAAGTTTGCCGCATTGGAGGATGTATCTAGTGGTTGAATGAATCCTGGATGTTCTGGTCTGTATAAAATCGCTGCCTCTTGGAGTAGAATGGGATGTGGGTCCCCTTTGTGCTGGTTTCTTTAGGAAACTTCCTGTATTTATTGCCTCTTGGAGCTTGGTTTTCTTGTCTTGGTATGAACTTTCTTGTCCAGATATATACCAGGATGTCAGAGCAGGTGACGTGGTTACAGGGTACTTATTTCTTTTTTCTTTTCTTATTTTTTCTTCATTTTCCTTAGAGTTGTGTCAGCAGATACAAAACTCACGTCTGTGGTACACAAAGATATTTCCTTCCTTCCTAGTACTGTGTGCATAAAATATTTCCAAGCATGCCACTCACAAATTTCCCTTTTCCGACTCCGAGTTTATATATAAAGTTATCGATCCAAATTATTATTATATACAATATAAACTATAGAACTTATAGTAAACACATAATATTCAGGGTTAAAGAACCATTAAATTTATTCCGAAGTAGTCAGATATATTGTTGTCATTACTTCTCGCATACCAATCTTTACTATTTGTTATCTAATCTTGTAAGCACAGTAAAAAAGGGTGTTAGAAGGTTATTCATTCTTCATTAGTGACCAAAACCCTATTTAACAAACACCAAAATCCACAAATTGTGGCATAGGTATTTATTTGGAATTATTATAACGTTTTACGTAAAGTACTCAAGCTTTTTTTTTTTTTTACTATAAGCCTAGTGCAAGTAAGTGCAATATAGAGCTAATGTTTAATTGATTTACCTCCGTTAGAGCCATATTAGCTATCCACTGTTAGTCTCATCTATCTAGTATTATGGAGGTATAAATTATGTAATGGGTGTTGCTACGTTAGTTCTAATCTTGTGTACTAACCTATATAGTACAGGTTACAACATTTGCTATGTTCCTATAGGCATATAGAAGGTTTCTGTCTAGAAATGTAATCCTTTCTCTCAGTTATAAAGAACTTATATGAATTATTATAGGACCACCAAGAACCATATACACAAAATTATGCTACATATACTTAGCAAGGTTTCAGTCCAGAGTAGTGAGTCCCCAGCAGGTTTATTGTGTTGAGTCTTTGTAGGTTGCAGTGTCTTGACATTGCGGGGATGAGGATAAAGCTTTTGGATGATTATTTAGTGTTTGTGACAAGACTGGTCTTCTGATTTTTTTTTCCATTAGCAATATTCTCAGGAGTGGATGAGTCTTTATTACTTCTTGGCGATGGGGATGCAGGTTGATGCTGTGTTGTAGTATCAAATGGTGGATCTAGTCCCAGTGACTTACAGAAAGAAATAGTATCTTCTGGAGATCTGCATATCAGACGAGTGTTATTTCTGAGTACCCAGACCTGGGTGGGGAAACCCCATTGATATGGAATTTTTTTATTACGGAGAAGAGTAGTTAAAGAGTTGAACTCATTTCTGCGTTGTAATGGTTGGGAAGCCAAGTCCTGGTAGAATTGGAAGACATTACCACGAAATCTAATCGGCTGTAATTTTCTTGACTGGTTCAGTAGCATCTCTTTTTCGAGAAAGTTTTTAAAACGAATGATGATGTCCCTTGGGGGAGCTGAGTCAGGAGGTTTAGGTCTAAGAGACCTATGGGCACGCACCCATTGGATATCTGTAGTGCATGATTTGTTATAAAGAACTTATATCAATTACTATAGGACCACCAAGAACCATATACACAAAATTATGCTACATATACTTAGGAAGTGCATGATTTGTAGTGCATGATTTGTTGAAACAGAGACTGTAGATAGACTGGGAAATCACGGGGGAGAATGCTCTCAGGAACCCCTCTGATTCTTATGTTTTTACGTTGGCTCCGATTCTCCAAGTCTTCTAACTTCTCTTGAAGTAAGGAAATTGTTTCCTGGTGTGAAGTTACCTGATCTGTTAGAGTTTGCACATCTTCTTTTATCTCATCTTGGTTAGTTTCTAAAGATTCTACTTGGAACCCTAGCATATGAATATCTTGCTTCATACCTGCAAGTTCTTCTCTTATGCAGGTACGAACAATATCAGCTTTGTCCTGTTTAGATGGCAAATCGTGAAGGATAGTTGCATTAAGGTTTGTGTCTTCCTCCTGTGAGTTAGATATATTAGTGGTCTGGAGCTCCATAGAAAGTCATTTATTTTTAATTTCAGGTAGATCAGGTGGTTGCATATAAGAGGAAATATTAGCCATTTTCCCTGAGGGTGGCTTGAGGAGCTTATCCTGTTTTAGATGTCTCCTGGATGCCATTGTGTCAGGCAATTATTGGGAAAAAGTTATAAGATGTCGCCCTAAATATGACTACAAAACGTTATTATTTACCTCCAAATTCTAAAAGTTATATCCCACGAAGTTTACTGCCTAAATAGTGTCTGAGGGTTTTCAATTATCCTTTATGAGTAGGATATGACAAGTGTCTATATAGGCAGGTATAGTGTTATATACTTTGCACTGCAGCAGTCTGTATAATCTGATTTCTGGGAGTACCTTTTCCAGTGTTAGCACTATAACTCTGGGGTAAATTGGTAGGTATACGTCACCATTAGCTTAAGGGCCTATATTTGTAGGGGAATAGTCTGTGTGGTGGGTTTATTTTTATCAACAAATATCTCACTCGATTTCAAGCTGCCGTTATGTAAGGTGGCTCTTTATGTACAGCAAGCTGCGATCGCTAATAGAACACAGCAGCTGATCTTCTAGGCTGCGTCAGGATTCCTCTACAAGCTCGCTCAGCTGAACGTCTATGTCCCCGATGTCGGCCTGTTGGTTATGCGGTGTAGTGATTTATGGAGGCCTTAATTGCGGCCGAAGTACATCCGGTTTGGCCCGCTAATGGTCTGTAATGGCGACAACACGGAGCACAGGTTTCTGTCTAGAACATCGCTGGGCAGTTATTTGCCGTTGCCATACTGTCGTTAGGCTGACGATGCAGTCAAGTTAGTGTATGGCTTCAATCCAGGTCTCTTTGCAGAGTGTGATGCAAGATGTTTCATAACTGCCTGCAATTTCTTTTGACACTTATCATCCAAGCTTACACGGCAATTTTTAGTCTTACTGGCTCTTCTAGGTCTTTCATAACCATATTTGGCATAGTTCAGATATATTTAAATTGGGATAATTTGATTTCTTTGGGGCTGCCAACTCGGAGCTCCGGAGTTACACTGCTCTCATGTCAGCAGCCGGCTCTACCCCCTCTTTTCACCATTGAATTTCTTACTAATAAAATAGAGTCCATTGATTCAAGGGTAGCTGCTCAATCCCTCCAAATATAAAAGATTCTCCGCAGCACTATAAATTCATAAAAAAAAAATGATTACAACATCCAGGTACAATATTCCCAAGAAGCAACATTTCTGGCAAACATGACCTTAATCATGAACTCAATGAAGCATGACTAAGGGCATGTTTGCCGAAATGTTCCTTCTTGTGATTTTTGTACCTGGATGTTCTATTAAAAAAAAATATGAATTTATAGTGCTGTGGAGAAACTATCTGTTACATCTTTATCAGTACTGACTGGCTGCTACAAGGCTTTATTATAAGATCAAAGACCTGATGTACATTAAGGAGTAGGAAAGTCAAAATTAAACTTGCATGATTCAGACAGAGCATATAATTTTAAGACACTTTTAAATTCACTTCTGTTTTCAAATATGCGTCGTTCTCTCTGTATCCCTTGTTAAATAAGAATATGCACATATCCTACACTAGTGGGAGCTAGCTGCTGATTGGTGTCTGCATACATTTGTCTCTTGTGATTAGCTAACTAGATGTGTTCCGATAGCTGCCAGTAGTGCAATGCTATTCCTTCAGCAAAGGATAACAAGAGAATAAAACAATTTGATAATAGAAGTCATTTTGAAAGCTGTTTAAAATGGTATTTTCTATCCAAATCAAGAAAGAACATTTTGGGGTTTTCTGTTCCTTTACTTTAAGCATGTATAATTGATATGTCATATTGGTCATGTTATTGTTTAATTCTGCAACATCTGTTTATGATGCCTGCTTTGTTTGTTTGGCACTTGTGTGTGAGATATCTATTTCCAAGGCTGAGATTATTCTTTTGCATGTTTTTCTGGTTTCCACCTTTCTGTATTATCCTGACTACTCTACTGACTCTTTGGCTTGGATCTAACAGCCACTTTGGCTTGTAATCTGGCCTGCTATACTATAACGTTGGCTGGTCTTCTTCATGACTAAATGTTACTTACTAAGGTGCTCTCCATTTTCTGCTTTGTGAACTGTAATATCACTTTATCACATCAAAGTCTTTATCCAGGTCACAAATAGTTTACATAAATATTATTACTCAGCCTTTGCGTCTGTTGAAACATGGCTGAAATTAATCCAACTAGGAGGTAAAGATATAATAAATATTGGCTGAAATTAATCAAGATCAGTAAAGATGAAGGCACTATAAGATGTGGGTAAGTATATCATTTGTAGCCTCTTTAAAATCCAATTTGATCAGGGTTTCATATGCATATGTATCTCTAAATTTAGAAGAGCAACTGTTGTATCGCCACTACATCTGATTCTGAAGTTGAGATTGTTCTATTTCACAATAAATAGATGGGGCTGATACCCTGCCGTCTAATTGGTCCCATGCCTGTGTCTAGCCTTTTTTATAGAAAAAAATGGAAGGATTTGTTGATGCATTGACTAAAGTGGCTTGAATAAAATCACAGAAATAGATACTTGCTGTCTCTCTTTGTTTCTGCAATTCCACCAATTTTGCTAAGTTACATCTGAGGGGCATGTAACTTGTAACAAAGTGAAAAATAGCCTTCAGTACTTGATATGAACATTTTACATTCTAAAAAAATGTCATTTGTTTTTTATAATGTGTTTTTGTATTCATAAATAACATCTTTAGAGATATGATAGATTCATTTTCATTGTATATCTTCATGGCCTTTTGATTTATTATTTTTTTACTTTAGATACTGATTGCAGCAAGGTTTTCCAAGTTTTAAAGCATCTTTGGAAGAATATTTTTTCTTTCATGGGTTTTATAACTTCTTCTTGGGGATTTCAACAGGACCCAGCCAAGGATGAAGCTTCAATTAATTGTCTAAGACCAGCCCATTTAAAGGCTCTACAGAGAAATTTGAAGTTGTAGCCCTTATAAATGCTATGACATCTTGTTAAGCACCTTGGGGCCAATTTAATAAAGTCTGAGCGGACATGATCTGCTGTAGTGGATCATGTCCGCTGCACATCGATAAATGCCGACAGCATATGCATTTATCATTGCACAAGACGTTCTGGTGAACTGCTTGTGCAATGCTGCCCCCTGCAGATTCACGGCCAATCTGCTGCTAGCATGGGGTGTCAATCAACTTGATCATATGCGATCGGGTGGATTGATGTCCGTCACCTCAGAGGAGGCGTACAAGTTAAGGAGCAGTGGTCTTAAGACCGCTGCTTCTTTAATCCTGTTTCTGGGGAGCCTGAAGGCTCGCACAGAAACAGTTACATTCAGGGCCATTCGGCCCTTGTTAAATCGGGTCCCTCATGTTAGTGAAGAATGTGAAAGACTGATTTCATCAACAAATGTTTTTGCCCATGATGATCTTTTTAAGCTCTTCATGACTGCATTAGATGTTGGAACCAGAGTTGTAATATTTCAGAGAAAATAACTTTTGAGG
>NC_069504.1:578408696-578538696 GCF_027579735.1 Bombina bombina
TTTGAGTGTCCTTGCAAAGAAAGGTGGCTATATTGGTCAATGATTTGTTTTTGTTTTGTTTTTGAATGTCAGAAATGTATATTTGTGAATGTTGAGATGTTATATTGGTTTCACTGGTAAAAATAAATAATTGAAATGGGTATATATTTGTTTTTTGTTAAGTTGCCTAATAATTATGCACAGTAATAGTCACCTGCACACACAGATATCCCCCTAAAATAGCTATAACTAAAAACAAACTAAAAACTACTTCCAAAACTATTCAGCTTTGATATTAATGAGTTTTTTGGGTTCATTGAGAACATGGTTGTTGTTCAATAATAAAATTAATCCTCAAAAATACAACTTGCCTAATAATTCTGCACTCCCTGTAGATAGGGAATCAAGCACTCTTTTTTTTATAAAAAATAGCTCAAAAGTGTAGCTAAATTAAACAAATGGAATGAATCTCTGACCAGTACAATCACTGAGAACAAAAAATAATTTATTAATAGTACAGAAAGAAGTAAATCCTAACTGTCCAAACGTAGCAATAGGCCAGTTGTGCGCTGGCCTCAGGTATATGTTAGCAACACAAAGTAAAGTATGTTGAACAAACAATATAGCACATGTGGCCAATTAAAACCCTGAAGATGTGCACATCATAATCATAATATTGGCAAAAATACAATCCAAAGACACCTAGTACACTGCTACACCCAAGCTGTACACGGTACCCAAGTCAATACAAGGGATAATTACCGGACAGGTAAATCTTTAGGGATCTAAGCAGTGATAGGTGCTTTGTAAAGATTTCAGGAACAACAATAATGGCAGTATAGCAACAATTACAAAGAATTACATACAAGTATGAAGAATAGCTATTGCAATGGTTATTAGCAATAAGATAGATAGTGAGCTACATACAAGTATGAAGAATAACTATTGCAATGGTTATTAGCAATAAGATAGATAGTGGAACATAGTAATACATCCTCCATAATGAATTGCCTCAGTACAGCAGTTACATAGAGACACAGCAGTTTACATAGAGATGCCTGCATATATTGAGATAACATTCTCACAAGAGTGTATTGCTGAAGAAAACAACCAAATCACACCAGGATGATTTTCCACATATAGCGGTATTGTCTTCAGCCAGACTTAGCATAAGTCCAAGGTATGCAAAATGGGATAAGTGCTGCCAAAGCTGCATGCTTGTTAGTAAAGCATAGTACTTCTTATTGCTGAAAATGTTGTGTGAAAACAGCAAACAAACCAAATGAGCAGTGGGAGTCAGTCCAGGCTAACCCCCCATATTGCATGTGAAAGCAGCTATATTCCTATGTTAGGCCGTAAGCATGCACTTATCTGATTCTGGAGGTGTCCACAATTGAGGTCCGCTGTTTGTTACCGGTTGCCTCCTGAAATACTGCCTTGTAATTGAGTCCCATGAAACAGTTTGCTGAGCCAGTTGAATGCTGCACGCTGAGACTGCAGTGTGGTAGGACTGTGTGCTTACTTCCTGGTTGGTCACATGTGCGTCTGTGATCCAGGCATTATATTATATATTTTATTAACCCCTAATCTGCCCCCCCAACGTCGCCGCTACCTACCTACACTTATTAACCCCTAATCTGCCGACCGGACCTCGCCGCTACTATAATAAATGTATTAACCCCTAAACCGCCTCACTCCCGACTCAAAAACTCTATAATAAATAGTATTAACCCCTAATCTGCCCTCCCTAACATCGCCGATACCTAACTTCAAGGATTAACCCCTAATCTGCCGACCGGACCTCGCCACTACTCAAATTATTAGTAGTAGTATTAACCCCTAAAGCTAAGTCTAACCCTAACACTAACACCCCCCTAAGTTAAATTTTATTTAAATCTAACGAAATAAAATAAATCTTATTAAATAAATTAATCCTATTTAAAGCTAAATACTTACCTGTAAAATAAACCCTAATATAGCTACAATATAACTAATAATTATATTGTAGCTATTTTAGCATTTATATTTATTTTACAGGCAACTTTGTATTTATTTTAACTAGGTACAATAGCTATTAAATAGTTAATAACTATTTAATAGCTACCTAGTTAAAATAAGTACAAAATTACCTGTAAAATAAATCCTAACCTAAGTTACAATTAAACCTAACACTACACTATCAATAAATTAATTAACTAAACTATCTACAATTATCTACAAATAAATCAACTTAACTAAATTACAAAAAAACAAACACTAAACAAAAAAAATAAAAAAAGATTACAAGAATTTTAAACTAATTACACCTACTCTAAGCCCCCTTAAAAAATAACAAAGGCCCCCAAAATAAAAAAAATGCCCTACCCTATTCTAAAATAAAAAGTTAACAGCTCTTTTACCTTACCAGCCCTTAAAAGGGCCTTTTTGCGGGGCATGCCCCAAAGAAAACAGCTCTTTTGCATTTAAAAAAAAAACATACAATTTTTTTTTGCATTTAAAAAAAAAAACATACAATACCCCCCCAACATTGCAACTCACCACCCACATACCCCTAATCAAACCCAAACACCCCTTAAAAAACCTAACACTAAGCCCCTGAAGATCTCCCTACCTTATCTTCACCATGCCGGGTATCACTGATCCGTCCAGAAGAGGGTCCGAAGTCTTCATCCTATCTGGCAAGAAGAGGTCCAGAAGAGAGTCTGAAGTCTTCATTCTATCCGGCAAGAAGAGGACATCCGAACCGGTAGACATGTTCATCCAGGCTGCGTCTTCTATCTTCATCCATCCGGCGCGGAGCGGGACCATCTTGAAGCAGCCAATGCAGATCCATCCTCTTCTTCCGGTGACTCCCGACGAATGAAGGTTCCTTTAAGTGACATCATCCAAGATGGCGTCCTTCGAATTCCTATTGGCTGATAGGATTCTATCAGCCAATCGGAATTAAGGTAGGAAAAATCTGATTGGCTGATTGAATCAGCCAATCAGATTGAAGTTCAATCCGATTGGCTGATTGGATCAGCCAATCAGATTGAGCTCGCATTCTATTGGCAATCGGATTGAACTTGAATCTTATTGGCTGATTCAATCAGCCAATCAGATTTTTCCTACCTTAATTCCGATTGGCTGATAGAATCCTATCAGCCAATCAGAATTCGAGGGACGCCATCTTGAATGACGTCACTTAAAGGAACCTTCATTTGTCGGGAGTCACCGGAAGAAGAGGATGGATCCGCGTCGGCTGCTTCAAGATAGTCCCGCTCCGCGCCGGATGGATGAAGATAGAAGACGCCGCCTGGATGAACATGTCTACCGGTCCGGATGTCCTCTTCTTGCCGGATAGAATGAAGACTTCGAACCCTCTTCTGGACCTCTTCTTGCCGGATAGGATGAAGACTTCGTACCCTCTTCTGGACGGATCGGTGATACCCGGCGTGGTGAAGATAAGGTAGGGAGATCTTCAGGGGCTTAGTGTTAGGTTTTTTAAGTGGTGTTTGGGTTAGATTAGGGGTATGTGGGTGGTGGGTTGTAATGTTGGGGGGTATTGTATGTTTTTTTAAATGCAAAAGAGCTGTTTTCTTTGGGGCATGCCCCACAAAAGGCCCTTTTAAGGGCTGGTAAGGTAAAAGAGCTGTTAACTTTTTATTTTAGAATAGGGTAGGGCAATTTTATATTTTGGGAGGCTTTGTTATTTTTTTAGGGGGCTTAGAGTAGGTGTAATTAGTTTAAAATTCTTGTAAACTTTCATTTTTTGTAATTTAGTGGGGTTTTTTTGTAATTTAGTTTAGTTGATTTAATTGTAGATAATTATAGGTAGTTTAGTTAATTAATTTATTGATAGGTTTAATTGTAACTTAGGTTAGGATTTATTTTACAGGTAATTTTGTACATATTTTAACTAGGTAGCTATTAAATAGTTATTAACTATTTAATAGCTATTGTACCTAGTTAAAATAAATACAAAGTTGCCTGTAAAATAAATATAAATGCTAAAATAGCTACAATATAAATATTCGTTATATTGTAGCTATATTAGGGTTTATTTTACAGGTAAGTATTTAGCTTTAAATAGGATTAATTTATTTAATAAGATTTATTTTATTTTGTTAGATTTAAACTATATTTAACTCAGAGGGGTGTTAGTGTTAGGGTTAGACTTAGCTTTAGGGGTTAATACATTTATTAGAGTAGCGGCGAGGTCCGGTCAGCAGATTAGGGGTTAATAAGTATAGGTAGGTAGGGGCAACGTTGGGGGGGCAGATTAGGGGTTAATAAATATTATGTAGGTGTCGGCGATGTTAGGGGCAGCAGATTAGGGGCACATAGGGATAATGTAGGTTGCGGAGGTGTGCAGTCCACAGATTAGGGGTTAAAAAAATGTATTAGAGTGGCGGCGATGTGGGGGGACCTTGGTTTAGGGGTACATAGGTAGTTTATGGGTGTTAGTGTACTTTAGAGCACAGTAGTTAAGAGCTGTATGAACCAGCGTTAGCCCATAAAGCTCTTAACTCCTGACTTTTATCTGCGGCTGGAGTTTTGTCGTTAGAGTTCTAACGCTCACTTCAGCCAAGACTCTAAATACCAGCGTTAGAAAGATCCCATTGAAAAGATAGAATACGCAATTGACGTAAGGGGATCTGCGGTATGTAAAAGTCGCGGCTGGAAAGTGAGCGTTAGACCCTTTCCTGACTAACTCTAAATACCAGCGGGCTTCCAAAACCAGCGTTAGGAGCCCTTAACGCTGGTTTGGACGGCTAACGCAGAACTCTAAATCTAGGCGATACTTTTTACCTCTGTGATTACCTTGTATCTAAGCATCATCTGACAGCCCCCTGATGACATGACTGTGACTATTTTTTATCTATTTAGTACTGTGTTGTGCTAAATCCTAAATAACGCCTCAGGAGTGAACACATTGTTATGGATATGGCCCACATGAACTATCAATCTGCTGTGTTGAAAAGCAAATACAAAAGCATGTAATTAAGAGGCTGTCTATAGAGCTTTGAAACAGGCAGAAATTTAGAGGTTTAAATGTTATAAAGTATATTAGTCTAACAATGTTGGTTGTGCAAAGCTGGGGATGTGCATTATCTATCTTTTAAAAAAATAAAAAATGTTAGTGTAGACTGTCCCTTTAAAGCCCTTTGCCTGCCTTTTTTCTAACACCTGAGACCTCATATCTTTGAGCCCTTAACTTTTTTATGCAATATTTTGTTTTCAATATTTTTTCTCAGATAGTGTTATTATATTGTATATGTACAAACATATACATGTTTAAATATGTATGTATGTATATATATATATATATATATATATATATATATATATATATATATATATATATATATATATATATATATATATGTATATGTGTGTGTGTGGGTGTGTACAGATGTTTTTAAGTATTTGTGTTTTACTGTATATTACTGTAATGTAATTTTTATTGCCAATAAATTTATCTATATATACCTATACCTGTAAATCTATTCCTATAGTAGATATATAGGTATAGATATTAATTTTACATTAACATTATAAGATATATAGAAATATATATTTAATAATAAATTCGATTTTTTTTCTATATGAAGAACAAAGGAATTTAAAATATGTGTAATGTGTATAAGGGATCACTCTTTCGGTCTAACGCTGTTTCGGATTAGCGCGGGTTCGCGGGAACGATAGGTGTGTTTTTTTCTTCTGCACTCTCCCTTGGCTTCTATGGGGAGAATACACTAACGCGGTTGCGATATTTGATTAAAGCACGTCGTATTACTTTCAAGTTGTAATACGGGCGTAACCCAACACACATAAATAGATTACTTGTAGTAAAGTTTACGCTTGAGCAGGAGTGCTAAATAACGCACCACTTGTAATCCAGCCCTATATGTGATAAGCCTAAACATATCTATTACCTCTCCAATGGATATTGGTGCAATAAGAGAAATTGTATTACCAAGTCAGATATACTGTATTAAAATAAACAATAAATCATTTCAGGATAATTTATTCTTCTGGTTCAGGGAACAGCTATGGGTTCCAATGCCCCCACAATTATGCAAATATATTCATGAGTGTTTTTGAATGGTTTGTTAATTAAAAAAAAACATTGCTTTTATAATATGGCTCAATTTTGTGGCACTATATTGATGATATTATGGAACGCTGTTAGCTTTTGTGGAAGATCTTAATGAAGCCTCTAGACAAATTACAGCACATCACTAACATAGGAAAACAGCTTGTGCCAGAAGCGTGCAGAAGGGAAACTGCACATCACTATCAGTGTAATGCTTATTGGCTATACAGCCTACAGCTAAAATTTAAAAAAAAAAAACTGCTTCTCTAGGGGCGCTGTGGAAGCAAAACAATACTGACATTGTGAGGTTAGTTATTGTTATATAAAGGCATCAGACAATGCAACTTTGACTTATACTGCAATTTGAAAAGCAAAAAAAAAACTACTTAACGTAAAAATGTATGTTTTCTGTCCCTTTAAATGTTGAATGCTTTGTATGTATTTCTATGCAACATGATTAATGCTGCTGTTATGTTTGGCATTGTAGAATAAAACATTTGGGATATTTATGTGCTGCTGCATTTCTAATTTTTGAAACTTAGGAATACCAAGATTGTTATTTGATACTGCAAGGAGACCAAGGGGTATAAAGAGTTTAAAGTGCATTTTAAATACTTGTATCCTTAAGTATTAATTACTTGTTCCTTTTAGTACCAGCATTAGACACTCACAATTAGGGATGGGTGAATGTTTCGCAACATTCGAAAAATGAAACATATTTTAACATATTTGTTCGTTCGTTTCAAATGTTTGTACAACATTCTAACATTTGTTTAATGTAATAGTATTTCTAATGCTTTGCTTTTTCTAATCAATTCGAATTATGCAATATTCAAATTAAAAAACTTCAATTTTATATATTTGTAATAGTATTTCTAATGCTCTCTTTAAAAGTAATATTCGAATTATGCAATATTCGAAATAGAAACATTCCAATTAATATATTTGCATCTATTATGTATCAATTTACTACATTCCCTACCACATGAACTATTGAACTTCTGAATACTATTTATTAAATCGAATGTTACATTCGAAGTTTCGATTGTGGACATTCAATCTAATTATAAATATTCAAATTCGAAAGTGACATTCGAAAACTGTAAATAGCATTAGATTTCGTTCTATTTTTTTTTAACACCGATTTTTATTTAGTTTAAATTAGATTACAAAGTGGAAGGTGAAGCTTCCGTAAACAACAGTCAACAATCAGTAAATATTTTTACATTTAAAGTTTTGATGAAAAGAAACTGAAACATTAAAAGACCTTCATGCACGATGGAATATGCAACAATAGAGGTATGTTTGAAAGGTGAAATGGAATTGGAAAGAAAAGTAGAAAAAGGAAAGAAAAGGAGGAAAATCACAGAAAGAAAAGGAAAGGGAAGATACTGTACCAATCCAGCTGATTTGTTTGATTTCTTAATTAGGGGTGTTAGTTGACGGCTCACCTCATTGTTTTTATATACACCCACTATAGCCTGAATATGTCTTTGTATTTTTGTTTGCACCTTATTTATTCTAAATAAGACACTCATACTTTAAGTTGATCCATATTGTCGCGTCAAAAGTGGGGTATTAAGTCTTGAGATATTGTTCCCATAGTGTGAACATTTCAACGTATGTTTCCATTTTAGCATATTTAATATAATAATATTCCTCAAGATTGAGGAGTTCTGAAACTCAGTTTTTTTTGTTTTAAGTATATTTATTGTTTTATACAGTAAACATGAAAAAACAAAAAAGATGACAAAGTATTACTTAGTTAGAAATTCTAGTAAATATACATTCATGGGATTTTGAGCAGAATGTTACATATAATCATGCCATGACCTGAACTAGAAAGGCAGAGAAATATGGAATGGTAACAACGACATGATATGGCACATCAACATAAAATATAGGAAAACAGCACCAACCTAGACAAGACAAAACAGGACAAGACAAGACAAAACAAACAAAACAAAAAAAATGAAAACTCTGTTAGTCCACAATTTTAAGGAAGGAACTTCTTTGCTTTTCCAATTTCTGTCTAGAAGCTATCTAGCGCTGTTAGTCATAATGTAGAATAATTGGTGGTGTTTAATTTTAATATTGGGAGGTTTGCTTAGTATCCAGATTGTGGAGTCTAGAGGGAACTCAGTACATAAAATATTTTCTATTTCTCCAATCACATCTCTCCAGAAATTCCGAACCGCACTACACCACCACCACATATGGGCTAAATTGCCACATCCGTGGCCACATCTCCAACAATGCTTGGATTTGTTACGGTATAAGCGGTTCAACTTAACCGGAGAAAGTTACCACCTGTGCAGGACTTTCAGGTTAATCTCCTGCATAGAGAGTGAAATGGATGTTTTCGTAATATTTTGGAAAATCAATACACTGGTTTGGGGTAGTATCACTATGCCCAGTTCTTCTTCCCATCTTTCAAGGTAGGGAGGTACGTGGCCTGGGGGATTGTATGTTAGTATTTTATAGATTAATGATAGGGTATGTGATATTGGAGGAGTTCTAACACAAAATTGTTCAAAATTGGTCAGTGGTCTAACCATGTTTCTAGAGTGTTTATGTGTTGTTATAAAATAGTGAACGCGGGCATATTGAAACCAACTGCGAAAAAAGACATACCCCTTGTCAATTAGATCTGATTGTGCTAGAATTTTTTTCATTCGCTATTAAAAAGTGTATTGGGATGTCTCTATAAAAGAATTTTGGAGTGTCTCTCGTTGGTTGTGCACCTAATATAAACAGTCCATTATCTATGATTGAGGTTAGTGGAGAGGGTCTGGAAGATATATGGGGATATATGGATATTATAGTTTCCCATGTTCTATATGTTTCAGCTATCAGTGGCATGTTGGGGTACTGTTTGGACAGTGAGTGGTCTAAGCTCCAGCATAGCTTTCCTAGGTGCGGTGTGTTTGATATAGAATGTTCTAATTGAACCCATCTTTTGTGTTAAAAATGTATACACCAGTAAATAATCCTTTGCAAGAAAATAGCATGGCGGTATTTCGATATATTAGGTATACATAGGCCCCCTTGAAGTTTAGGAGTTTGCATAATTTTTTTATTAATCCTGGGGGGACGTCAGCGCCAAACAAAGTCGCTGAATGCTTTCTGTAAAGTAGGTACGTAATTTCTAGGAATCGGAATTGGTAAGGTTTGTAGTATATACAAGAGTCTGGGAAAGATGTTCATTTTTAGAACGTTTATTTTGCCCATCCATGAAAGTTTCTTGGAGAGCCACAAAGATAAGTCCCTAATAACTGATATTTGTATGGGGAGATAGTTCTGTTTGAAAGTTTGTTCTATAGAGGTGGTTAGTTCTATCCCCAGGTAATGTAGTGAGTGGGAGCGCCATGTAAATGGCATAAGGGTTTTAGCTCTTTCCAGTTTAATATTGTGTAAGTTAATGTTTAGGGCTTCGGATTTGGAAACGTTTATCGAAAAATTGGAGAGTAGTTGGAAAGTATAAAATTCTTGCATTAGGGTAGGTATTGAGTTGTCAGGATTAGTGATAGAAAATAAAATATCATCTGCGAATAATGACATTACGTAAGATTGTGTTCCAATTTGGACTCCGTTGATCAACGGGTACTGTCTGATTTTTGCGGCCAGGGTTTCTATGAAACACGCAAACAACAGGGGGGAAAGGGGACATCCCTGTCACGTTCTGTTAGAAATGTTGAATGTACTGGATAGTGTGCCGTTAATAAGTAGTTTTGCATTAGGGTGAGAATATAGGGCAAAAATTCTATTAATAATTTTAGGTCCCAGGCCCATATTAATCAGGGTAACTTTGAGGAAGTCCCAGCTAACATGGTCAAAGGCCTTTTCTGCATCTATTGACAGCAGAATTCCAGGGACTTCTCTGTCTTGCATGTATTCAATTAAATTGAGGGCCCTGACCGTGTTGTCTTTCGCCTCTCTTCTAGGGACAAAGCCCACCTGGTCATTGTGGATTAGATCTGGGAGTATCAGATTAAGTCTATTTGTTAGTATTTTTGCGTAAATCTAGGGATTTCTTTGGTTTAGTAAGAAGAATGATATGGGCCTCTAGTGAGCAGGTGGAAAATTGTTTAGTGTCGTCAATAAGGTGAGAGAAAATGGTAATATGAGGGAGTAAGTCTTCCAGAAAAGTTGTATAGTAGCGGTTACTAAAGCCATCTGGGCCTGGTGATTTCCCGGCAGGGAGATCTTTAATGGCTAATTGAATTTCTTCTGGTGATATGGGGTCTTCTAGTTGGGTTTGTTGGTTAGTTGTAAGGTGGGGTAAGTTGAGGGATATAAGGTATGTATTTATATCGTTCAGTTTCATGTCTTGTCTGTATGTTTTGGGGCCGCTGGTACTCAAGTTGTACAAGTTTTGAAAGTATGTTCTGAAGGTGTTGGAAATGGCTTGAGTTGAGGAATGTGTTTTGTTGTTATCATCTTTGATGTGCAGGATATGGTTTTTCTGCTGTTTTATTCTTAGGTAACGGGCCAGAGACCTACCAGCTTTGTTGCGGCCTTCATAATTAATTTGTTGTAAGCGGAGTGCTTGGCGCTTATGCTCTTTATTTAAAAAGGATGCTAACTTGTTTTTTTTCAGATTGAATGGTAAGAAGGAGGGTGTGGTTGGAGGGACAATGTTTATGCTGAGTTTCTAATTTTTTTATTTCTGTGAGCAGCGATGCAAGAAGTGTGCATCTCTGTTTATTAATGGAGGCCTTAATGGCAATGAGCTCGCCTCGCACCATGCTTTTGTGGGCTTCCCAGATGCTTATCGGGGACCCATATGCTGTATTGTTGTGGTTAAAGTATTCCATTATAGATTTGGAAATTTGTTGGATTATACTGGGGTAGGACATGATATGTTCGTCCATTTTCCATATATAGTCCTGTATAGGTTTGGATGGCCATGTTACGGTGCCTAAAACGGATGCGTGGTCTGACCATGTTATAGGTGTAATTTTGGTAGAAGTAAATAGTGAGAGGCCTGTAACATCTGTAAAAATATAATCATTTCTAGAATACTGTTTGTGTGGGTACGAATAAAAAGTATAGTCTTCCTTGTCTGGGTGGTTAGTTTTTATCAACATTCGAATATGAAAATTGAATTTCTATAAATAACATTCGTTCTAACATTTGAATTCGAATATAAACACATTCGCCCATCCCTACTCACATTACCTTCTATGTAGAAACAATATTTTTAAAAATCTATTGAAATGTCCCAGATTCGAAACACACCCTTTTAAACCAATTTGTTTAGCTTAGTTGCAGCACAAATTAAAGGGTCA
Organism: Bombina bombina; assembly: GCF_027579735.1. Classification (NCBI taxonomy): domain Eukaryota; kingdom Metazoa; phylum Chordata; class Amphibia; order Anura; family Bombinatoridae; genus Bombina; species Bombina bombina. The sequence goes on from NC_069504.1 coordinate 578,420,046, forward strand.
TTACAGATAAAAAAAATACACGCTCTAATTTATTATGGTGCTTAAACACATAGGGCTAGATTACAGTTAAAGCATAAAATTGTATTTACATAAACCCGTAAATTGCGCTGATGAGATTTTTTTATCGGGAACCTTGCGTATGGTGTTTTGGCATGGGATTACAAGTTGAAAGAAAAAGAAATCGCTTGCTCACGCAATTTATGGGTTTGCATATATTATTGCAAGGGGATTTTCTATGATATTGCATTCACGCTACACTACTTATGCGCTCAAAGGTCTATTTGGGCTGTGACGTCATTAAATGAGGGGGATAAGAACACATTTTTCAATGAAAACAGACTAATTAATGAAAATGGTGACAAGCATTATGATGTTGGAAAACCACTTAGAAATACTGCATATTACCATGTGCATTTGCATATACAAATTAATTAATTATAGCGTCATCACAGGAAATGACAACTGTCACTTTAATTAGATTTATATCTTTAGTGCTGTTTACCTTGACCATGTTTTTATGGACACTTATGACTTATACAGGGTGTGCAGACGGGAACAGTAATAGTAATGCCCAGCCTTAATATAAGTGTGCTGTCAGGGACACAATGCATGCTACCATATGCACACCCTGAAACATGGGTAACTCAGAACTGTCATGGGAAACAGGGATGAGGTGACAATCATAAGTGCAACCTATAGTCTTACGTACAACATAAAGAGGGTCATACTTTCAATGGTTAACTATAGCATTGATCAATAGACATCTTTTAATCTATGGGGTCTATTTAACAAGGGCCAAATGGCCCCTGTTCCCCTTGTTTCCGTGCAAGCCTTCAGGCTCACCGGAAACAGGAGTTAAGAAGCAGCGGTCTTAAGAACGCTGTTCCTTAACTCATACGCCGCCTCTGAGGTAGTGTATAGCAATCCGCCCGATCATGCATGATCGGGCTGATTGACACCCCCTGCTAGCGGATTGGCCGTGAATCTGCCGGGCGCGGCATTGCACCAGCAGTTCACAAGAACTGCTGGTGCAATGATAAATGCCAACAGCGTATGCTGTCGGCATTTATCAATGTGCGGCAGACATGTTTCGCTATAGCGTATCATGTCCGCCCGCACAATGATAAATGGACCCCTATAACTCTTCCGTTGATACATTCAACATATAGTTAAAAGTACACAATGCACCCACAATGTTGCAAGTATCAAATTCATATGTGCACACAAACATCAATCACTGTCGGACATTGGGGACGCGCTTTGTAGTTTCAACTGTATTGCGGAAATAAAAACAAAACAAAGGAAAAGTGGATTGCAATTATTGAGAGAAATCAAACTACAAGCACACATACTAAAGGGGACAAACTCAATTCGATATTAGGGACTCTTTTGTGCAATGTAAACACTGCTACTAAAACTAGTACACTGAGAAAACATCATGTTGGAGACTACTACATAAATGTGCATGCTAATTATGACTATGTGTTAAACATGGTGGATGCATTATAGTTTGGAAACAAACAACTGTTTAGACAGCAATTACATGGAATATACTTTAGAATAATTTGATTACATTGCAGATTCTAATATTACAAAATTTACTTCAAGAAAATGAAGAAATAGCTTCATGCACACATGAAAAAAAAACAACACATTTAAAGAGATTTTATTTGAGCGTGTGAACAATCTTTCAAACATATTTACATTGTGCCCACACAAATACGTTTGCTTAATCAACATGAATCTTGAATTGAGTTTTTACACTTACATTTGCTATGTAGCACAAAGAAGTGACCTCTATGTAAATAGACAGATTCTTATGTGTTGAAAGGGGCAGTGTATTTAAGTGATGGAACATGTGTTCATTTGAGCCTGAGGAGGGGGTGTAAGCCCTGAAATGTTGCTCCGTGTTGTACTGCTGCCGTCAAGTAAAGCCTTTAGAACTTCCTGCATTTTTGAGTGTCTGCCTGTTTTTTCTTCTATTTATGTATTTAGCCTGTGGACGAGGCTGGAATTTTGACAATCTATCTAAAAAAGAAGGTTGAACTCCCTCTACACCTTTTTGTTAAGTTTTGGATAGTATGTGGTCTCTTTTCTAGAGGTGAGAAGCCTTCTGTATGCTTTGTTTAGCATACACTTTATTATAAAGATATGGCAGAAAAAAAAGCAGTACACCTTGCTCTACCTCTGAATCTGGCACCTTTTCTTACTCAGAGGAGGATGCTGCATGCATAGCCACATTCTCATAGGGACCAAGGGATTTCCTAACAGCACCTGACAAAGACCTCTTTTCTAAAGATTTGGAGAGGCTAATAAAAAGACAATATAGTATTCAACTACACTCTATTACTTTAGCTGAATATTATCGAGTTAAAAGGACCTACTTTCTTCAAAGAAAACTCTGAGTTTTGCCAGAGATGTTAACAAATACTTAACAAGTGCTCATTTGATATTATGATCTTAAATATCGAATTTTCTAAAATAAAGCTACTTACCCTTGATGACAAGGTAAAGACACAGGAGGAGATGCTCCGGGAGGCTTCAGCAGAAGAGGATTTCAAATGCCTGGTACAAACGACCAAAGAGGGTGCTTTAGCATTCCGGAAGGAAGTTGAGGAACGTAAGTGCCTGAAGTTCAGACATGACGAGTCTGACTATGGAGCGGGTAATGTGTACCGCTGGCAAGCTGGGAGTTATCAGAACCGGATCATGGCCAAACCATGGAAGTCCCATTGAGGGAAGAAATCCTCCGTAGATGTAGCCTCCACTGAGGCAAGTTCTTCATCTGCATCTTCGGGGGACGACAGTCCGACACCAAACAAAGGAGGCAGCGAGGCCGCAGGGTACAAGGGATTCAAGGTCTGGCTATGCAACGGCGTACACGCCGGGCGTAGAAGTAGGTAACGTAAAAATTGAAAATGTAATTAACATTTCAAGTCATGAGCTCACTGCTGCAGAACTTTCACTGTTATCCAAGTGTTTATCATTTTGCCCTGTCGAACAGATACGTTTCAGTTACAACTGAACTTACACCATTTATATAGAGTAATTAAATTGAAAGCTTTTTTGGTGCTTCTGATTATGAAATTGCTTCTGGGATTGAAAGTGAATCTGATGGTCTTAATCCATCTGACTTTAGCTTACATGTTAAAAGCTCATTTACTCCCACTACGTATAATCATGCCGTGGATACATTTATTAATGTGGTTAATAAGGAGTTTGATATGCTAGTGAATAAACATGAAGGTCAAGGCTTAAGATATAATTTAACATTGGCTGAAAAGTTAGCCCTTAATAAATTAAAACAGAACCCTGACATTACCGGCTGATAAGGGTGGGGCCACTGTGGTTATGGATACCTTAAAATATAAAAATGAAATCTACAGACAGCTTACTGATATAGAGGTTTACCTGGAACTTGATGTTGACCCTCTCCCTCGCTTTATGTCTAGGGTCAGCGAGATCTTGGGCAAAGCATTTGAATCGGGTATAATTTCTGAGAAAATGTTAAATTATTTGTATTTACAGAGTCCTAAAACTCCTAATTTTTTTATGTTTTGCCCAAGGTCCATAAGGATTTGTTTAATCCCCCTGGTAGGCCCATAGTGGCTTCAATAGATTCTCTGTTCAGCACCATTTCCAAATTCCTAGAGAAGATTTTGACTCCATTAGTAAGACAGGGTAGGTCTTTCCTAAAAGATACTAGTGATTTTTTGGGTAAAATAAGGAATATGTCTGATTTGCCTGAGGATATTATTTTGGCTACATGGGATGTAAGTAGCCTATATACCATTATCCCTCATATGGATGGATTAAATAGTGCATGGATGTCCTTAACCAAATCAGAAAAATATTCAGAAGAACAAATTAATTTCTTTATGGAGTTACTAGAATTGGTTTTAACCAATAACTATTTCTACTTTGATAACAGGTTCTTTCTGCAGCTGCAGGGTACCTCAATGGTTCTAATGTTGCACCCGCCTACGCTTGCCTTTATATGGATCGATTGGAGGAACAAGTGGTATACACTGATCCTGAATTTCATAATTGTTTAGCTTGGCGGCATTATATTGATGATCTATTTATTGTGTGGCGGGGCAGCATAGAATCCATTGAGGAATTCTGTTTAAGGATACAGGATAAGGTTCCAGCTGTCCAATTTACTACTAAATATCATCAGAAACAAATTTAATTTCTTGATACGGTGGTTATGTGTGCAGGTGATCACTTTGAAACAGATATTTTTAGAAAGCCAACGGACAAAAACACCCTTTTGTCCCGGCAGAGTTATCACCCCCCTAGAGTATTCAAGAGTGTGCCAAAGTCACAGCTCTTGAGGGTTAAGAGAATAGTCTCCAATCCCTCTGCCTGTTTAATACGCTTAAATGAGATGCGTAACAGGTTCCAAGAAAGAGGTTATTCCTCAGAGGAATTGGACTCTATTTATCTTGAACCACAAGTGAAAACTGGTGTTACTAAGAAACTGGCATTTGTCTTTAATTTTTATTGTGCTAGTGTTAAATTGCATAAAACTATTTGTAAAGATTGGTTCATTTTGGGAAATTCGATGCCAGAAATTTAGGAATTTCAGCAACCTCCTTTCTCAGCATTTAGAAAAGGTAATTCACTTGGTAGGCAATTAGTAAGAGCTAAGATTATGCCCTCTAAAACTAAACAAAGAATCTTTAGACCAGTGGAAAATGGTACTTTTCCATGTTTGAATTGCTTACACTGCAATAGTATTATAGACAAGCTGTACACAGATGGCAACCAAAGCCACACAGGTACCTGTAAGAGGTGCCACATGATGATAAGATCTATATATATATATATATATATATATATATATATATATATATATATATATATATATATATATATATATATATATATATATATATATATATATAAATAAGAGGGTCATAAAAAATATCACCAAATAGGATGTGCAAAAAATAAGTGAAAAATGTGCAATTGGCTCCAATAGTCACAATCCAAGGCACATATATATCTAAATCATCAGAGTATATGTAGCTTTGTGGTGCAGATAGTTCAAACTTACATATAATATATATGATCACAGACCTGACACATATGCTAGTTAACATACATAAACACAGATACAAATGTAAACAGAAGGATAGAGTGGAAAGTCCAAAGATATATATTCAAATAAGGAAGTCCTGCTAATATGATTTCGTGCAATCTCAAAACATTGATACAAGGCTGGAGGCAGCTCCTCTAGAGTGTCACGCCACAACTCAGGATATGATATTCTAGAATGGAGAAGATAGAGGGCGCCACATAGTGCAAATCAGATTATTCCACAAAGGGTGATAGTAGATATTAAGAATCCTACCCACATGGTGAAAAGCACTAATGTGCAGTATAGGCAGTCCAGAACCAACCGGTCGTCCGGTAGACCCAGTGTTAAAACAATCAGCAGATGGAGTCCTCGTCCCACCAAGGGGAGTCCAGACATCCCAGGTATCAAAAGAAGGAGTGATTCTTCCCAATAATGGTTAGGCAGCAAGATGAGAGTAAAGGAATTTATTAAAAAGTTTCATAAGCTGTTGATTGTGTGTACCACACTTTCGCCTAGATTACGAGTGTTGCGGTAACAGGGGTGCAGTGCTAACGAGCAGTTTATGCTCACCACTCACTTACAGACAGCGCTGGTATTACGGGTTTTTACAAACCCGGCGTTAACCGCAAAAAAGTGATCGTAGAGCAAAATTTTGTTCCACATCGCACCTCAATACCAGCGCTGCTTACGTTAGCAGTGAGCTGGCTGAACATGCTCGTGCATGATTTCCCAATAGGAATCTATGGGGGAGAGCTGGCTGAAAAAAAACCCTGCAAAAAAGCAGCGTTTAGCTCCTAACGCAGCCCCATTGATTCCTTTGGGGAAATAAAAGTTATGTCTACACCTAACACCCTAACATGAACCCCAAGTCTAAACACCCCTAATCTTACACTTATTAACCCCTAATCTGCCGCCCCCGACATCGCCGACACCTGCATTATATTATTAACCCCTAATCTGCCGCTCCGGACACCGCCGCCACCTACATTATACTTATGAACCCCTAATATGCTGTCCCCAACATCACCGACACCTAAATTATATTTATTAACCCTTAATCAGCCAATAGGATTTTTTCTACTTTAATTCCGATTGGCTGATAGAATTCTATCAGCCAATTGGAATTGGAGGGACGCCATCTTGGATGACATCATTTAAAGGAACCTTCATGCTGTGTTAGTCGTCGGAAGAAGAGTATGCTCGGATGTCTTGAAGATGGACCCGCTCCGCACCGGATGGATGAAGATAGAAGATGCCGTCTGGATGAAGACTTCTGCCCGTCTGGAGGACCACTTCTGCCTGGTTGGATGAAGACGTCTCCCGGTAAAGTGATCTTCAAGGGGTTAGTGTTAGGTTTTTTAAGGGGGGATTGGGTGGGCTTTAGAGTAGGGTTGGTTGTGTGGGTGGTGGGTTTTAATGTTGAGGGGGATTTGTAATTTTTTTTACAGGAAAAAGAGCTGATTACTTTGGGCAATGCCCCGCAAAGGGCCCTTTTAAGGGCTATTTGTAATTTAGTGTAGGGTAGGACTTTTTTTATTTTAGAGGGGCTTTTTTATTTTTTTAGGTGGATTAGATTAGGTGTAATTAGTTTAAAAATCTTGTAATTTGTTTATTTTTTTCTGTAATTTAGTGGGGGTTGTTTCTGTACTTTAGATAATTTTATTTAATTTAGGGAATTAATTTAATTATAGAGTAGTGTTAGGTGTAATTGTAACTTAGGTTAGGTTTTATTTTACAGGTACTTTTGTATTTATTTTAGCTAGGTAGCTATTAAATAGTTAATAACTATTTAATAACTATTGTACCTAGTTAAAATAAATACAAACTTGCCTGTAAAATAAAAATAAACCCTAAGATAGCTACAATGTAACTATTAGTTATATTGTAGCTATCTTAGGGTTTATTTTATAGGTAAGTATTTAGTTTTAAATGGGAATAATTTAGTTAATGATAGTTATTTTACTTAGATTTATTTCAATTATATTTAAGTTAGGGGGGAGTTAGGATTAGACTTAGATTTAGGGGTTAATAACTTTAATATAGTGGCGGCGACGTTGGGGGCGGAAGATTAGGGGTTAATAAATGTAGGTAGGTGTCGGCGATGTTAGGGACGGCAGATTAGGGGTTAATAATATTTAACTAATTTTAGTTTGTGAGGCGGGAGTGCGGTGGTTTAGGGGTTAATATATTTATTATAGTGACGGCGATGTCCGGTTCGGCAGATTAGGGGTTAAAAAATGTATTTTAGTGTTTGTGATGTGGGAGGGCCTCGTTTTAGGGGTTGATAGGTAGTTTATGGGTGTTAGTGTACTTTTTAGCACTTTAGTTAAGAGTTTTATGCTACAACGTTGTAGTGTAAAACTCTTAACTACTGACTTAAAATGTGGTACCAGGCTTGACAGGAGAGGGTCTACCGCTCACTTTTTGGAAGACTTGTAATAACAGTGCTATGCAAGTCCCATTGAAAAAAGAGGATACGCAATTGACGTAAGTGGATTTGCGGTATTTCCGAGTCTGGCTAAAAAAGTGAGCAGTACACCTGTACCTGCAAGACTCATAATACCAGCGGGCATTAAAAAGCACCGTTGGGACTGGCCAACACTGCTTTTTAAGCCTAATGCAAGACTCGTAATCTAGCCGTTAGATTATCTGTCCAAAAGACAACAAATTTATTTTTAAATTTAGAGCCCCATAACTCAACAGCTAGGATTATAGGTAAAAGTTCTAACAAAGTCATATTCCTGATTAATGATCGATCTCTCCAGGTGTGTGGCCAAGGTCCTGCACTCCATTCCCCTTGAAAGTATGCCCCATAACCACAAGACCCTGCAGCATCTGTGAATAAATGCAAGATTTGGTTGGGAATAGGATCCGAGTGCCAGTAACAGATCCCGTTAAAACCCTAAAGGAAGATATGCCATACTTTCAGGTCAGCAATCAAACATTTAGAGATAGAAATCTTATCACATTGTCTTTTTCTACCACTGAGTTTTGCTTCTAGCCTCCTATTAAAGACCCTACCCATAGGTATCACTATGCATGCAAAATTTAGAAGCCCAAGTAAAGATTTCAATCCTTTTAGTGTTATGAATGAAGACTGAATGGCTTGTTCAACAGCTAATGCCATCGCCAGCACTTTGTCTAACAGAAGCCTACACTGCATGTTCACCATATCATTCTCAATACCTGAAAAGGTTAAACAGGTGCATGGCCCTTAAGTCTTCTCACTCGCCAGAGGAACACCTAAGGAAGACATTATCATATTCATACTCGACATCACCCTCCAACATATATCTGATTGGCCCTCACCTATGACCAAGAAGTCATCAAGGTAATGCGCTATGCTATCAAAACCTACACTATGAGCAACCGCCTAATGTAAGAATGTACTAAATATATATCTTGCTCGTAAAAGTACGAGCAAGATATTGCACAACCCATAAGCAGACAGTGATTTACATAGAACCCTCCTTCAAACTTGAAATCCATCAAATAAAATTAGTCTGGGTGTACTGGAAGCATTCTGAATGCTGACTCAATGTCTAGTTTCCCTAACAAAGCACCCCTGCCCGCCTCCCGAATTAGGTGAAGAGCCAAATCAAAAGACTGGTATTTAACTGAGCTAAGTTGAGGATCAATTGCATCATTTACTGATCGACCCTTTGGATAAGATAAATGGTGAATCATGCAGTATTTGCCTTGTTTCTTCTTTGGGACTACTCCTGTAGGTATAATAATTAAATTGGGAATGGGAGGGAGAAAGGACCCACTATTCTCCCTAAGTCTATTTCTTTGTTAATTTTTTATTTTACTATACTTGGGTAGAGATATGCTGATTTCAGATTGTGATACTGTGAAACCAAAACCCCTTCCTCAACTGGTATGCGAAAACCCTCAGCAAAACCTATCCTTAAGAATTGTGCTGCTAGCTGATCCGGGTATACCTGCAGCCATGGTTCAAGGGCATGCCCCAGGATTGGCGTTGGGGCCCTTTGTTTGAGAGGTTTGAGCAGGACTGTCAGATACGGCCTCTCTTTTTCTGTTACAATCAACTCCTGGGTGTGACCCACCACAGTGTTTGCAGACATGCCTAAAGAGGCAGGCTGCACCCTTTTCACAATGCCTATCTTGGTATAACCAACACTCCCTACCCTTCCTCCTATTTTTTGTATCCGAAAGGAATTAGACCAATTCATGGGAGGGGGAGAAGAAGGGCGTTCAGGACCTATTCTAGCCCATAATTGCATATCTGTGGTATCAAAAGTTAATACTGGGTTCCCCGCCATTTTTCTCCTGAATTCGGAATCATAGTCCCGCCAAGCCCCTTCTTTATATTTCCTATATATCCAGTGTGTGGTGTCTGTGTACTTTATAATCGCCTCAGCCTACATGGGATATTTAGCTAAATAGCAAGTAGAAAATATTCTAAAGCATTGTAGCCATTCCTCAAATGACTCTGGTCTTTTAACCCTTTTAGAGCCTGAACCCTCAGCTCTTCTCTATTTCTGCCTGTAGGCTTCAACCAAAAGATCAAAGACATTAACATACTTCCCTTGCTGAATCTTTCGTACAGTTTTTGGTTTAAGTTGTTCTTGTAGCGAAGGTATAGGACATGGATAAGAATCTCCATGCAATGCTAATTTTCTATTAGAAGCTACTGGAGGGGCAATACCTACTGCATTTTGTATATTTTCCGGCTGAGACGTACCAGAAGGGGGGTTAGCACTACTGTCAGAGGGTTTGCTTGCCTTTTTCAATGCATTTAATTCATGTAAAACTTTCTTTTTTACCATTCTAAACATTTTCTTCTGACCCTGCCCCATGTTGCCTACCTATGTGTGACTATCTATATTGATAGTACAGCGCTGGTTCTACAATAGACGGTGGAGGGATATTGGGCCTAGCGTTGGCAGCACATACCAACGGGGAAGAGGCGCTTGCATCGCTACAATATGGGATGGTGTTGGGGCAGTGGGTGGTATGTTAGTTAACGGCCCAGTTTGTAAGTGGTCATAAGATGGGGCTGATTGTGCATGTACTTGAGCAGGAGTCATGTGAGAGACAGCGGAGGGTCCTGGGCCCTCTTTGTTAGCTTGTGGGGGAGGTAAAGTAGCTGCAATCTGCGTAAATAATGCAGACATTGTCAAAATAGTTTCTGGTGGGAATTGATCTATCAATGAGGCCAACTGCATTGAAGGGATAAATGGTACATTAACTGAGAGGGCCGCTTGATTTTGTGTGTCATTAACAACATAGATATGAGACTAGGCCCTATCTGCACTCCCTTCCCCATAGACATTTGAGTTGGAGGTATAATATCCTCCTCCTCCTCCATGATACTTATCTAGTCTTCTTCCTTCCTAGTAGGTAAGTACTTCAGCGACTCTTTGAATCTTTTTGGAGGTGCCACCTTTCTTTTGGATTTCTGCATTCTGAAGAAAAACCGTTCAGATCAGGATCAAAGGAAGAAGAGGCTGGGAAACACACAAGCATGGCTTTTTAAAGGTAGGAAGCCTCCCACAAATCTGCAACACTGTTGCTAACTATGCACCACCTCTTCTCCTGTCCCTTTCCCTAATGCCTAAACCCTTAGAACATTACAGGCCCTATTAGGTCCCTATGCTAACTTTGTGCCTTTAAGAGACAGCTTTGTTCCTGTTCCATTACATTTCTCCATCTGACAATAACATTTCTGTGGGAGTACCATTCACTTTTGTGATGTCTGACAGAATAATTGGTTTCACCTGAATCCTTATAAGGCTTGTTCAGAGGCCTGTTCTTTGCAATAGCATAGGCTAACATTGTATATGCAACTCTCAAATTCTAATCTCTGTTATTAGGTTTTAGTTAGCCTTTGTCAGCATTTTTATATGTAACCTGCCCTGGATCTAGTAATCACCTTGTTTCCAAGTTGTGCAAGTACCTGTGAATTTACCTGCTTCAGTTCTAACTGCTTCTCATCTGCTTCATGTTTATCACACTGTGTCAATTCTGAAAATTTGTGTAAAAGATAGAATTGGAATCTCAACTGCTGATGTTATATACAGAATGTAGTTCAATAGTGGTAAAAATTATTGTTTCTGTAAGTGCTTTAGTGTTTGATATGTAGCTCAATCTTCATATAAGTATGGAGAAACAAAGTATCAATGCTGTATGAGCTGAAACAACATTGATACATTACTTGAGCGTCAGTTTCCCTAAGTGCCTCTGTAACAAACATTAGACAGAAGGAATCTAACTCAACAATGCTTGTGCAGAAATTAGCGCAAACAAATAATAGTATCTTATAAATGCACAAATGGGAGATTTAGATCCTTCCTTACAGGTATCAAGCAGCAAGTGACAGTTGAATCGGTCCAGACCGGAAGTGACGTCACTCAGAGTTGCGTTCTCACTGTAGAAGGAAAAATGAAGAGAAAGCGATCTTCCTGCAGACTCAAAGTACTCAGGCATGGACAAGTAAGCAAATCGATGAGATGGATACGGTAATCTCTCAGCAGAGTTAGTATTAGCAGTTCTGGAAATTCTATAGTTTTAGAAAAACATAAGGAGCTTAGGAAATTCACCTTCCCCAATAAGGTTCAGTGTGAACACTAATACCAAGCAAAGAGTGAGGGAGTGGCTTAAATAGGCCATGCCAGTACTACAGTGATTTCTTAAAGGTACAGAGCAATTTACAAATAGTAGAGATGGAATGATTTGTTATGAGAACAGAGAGACAGAATATGGTGTGACAGAATCCCCCTCCAAGAATGAACCGCACTGGGGTTCTTGGCCTAGGGCAGTCCAGATAGCATTGATGGAACCTAGAGACGAGTCTGGAGCAGAGACCTTAGAAGCTGGTTCCCAGGAGTTTTCCTCTGGACCGTAACCCTTCCATTTGACAAGATATTGCAGTCGTCCGCTGATTCTCCGCAAGTCTATAATATCATGCACTTCATATTCATCTTCAGGAAGAGCAGTTTGCACAGAAGTAGGGAGAGAAGGAGTAGTGCTTCTAACAGGATGATAAGGCTTCAACAAGGACACATGGAATGTGGGATGGAAACGGAAACTAATTTCTGCAAATTTTTTTATGAATTGTCTGTAGAAGTTAGCAAAGCCTAAAAATTGTTGAACATTCTTTTTGGAAGTGGGAGTCTTCCAATTGTTCACTGCAAGGGTCTTATCATTCTGCATTTTCATGCCCTTGGGTGTGATGTTATAACCCAGAAAAGTAATGGAATCAGTATGAAAAACACATTTTTAAACCTTAGCATATAATGCATGTTTTCTTAAACAAGTTAATACAGTTTTAACATGAGAAACATGGTCTGAATAAGATGTGGAGTAAATAAGGATATCAACTAAATAGATTATGATATAATGGTCTAATAAATCTCTAAATATGTAATTTAAGAAATGCTGAAAAGGGGCATTTGTGAGGCCAAAGGGCATAACATTATACTCATAGAGACCATATCGGGTACGAAAGGCAGTCAACCATTCCTCTCCTTCTCTAATTCTCACGAGATTGCATGCCCCTCGAAGATCTAATTTTGTGTAAATGGTAGCTCCCCTTAACCTTTCAATTAATTCTTAGGGTCAAAAACATCCTTGAATTCATTATATTTATATGGTAAAGAATTTTCTGTGGTATGTAGTTAAACGGAATGAACAAAACAATTATGCTTGCAATAAAGGGAAGTAAAGTTAAGTCTGGAGGAAGACCAATCGAAATGTGGTTGGTGTTTTTTAAGCCAATCTAGGCCAAGGACAGTAGGGAAAATGGGAGATGCTATGATATCATATGACAGTGTTTCACTATCTTGTGAGTGCGTGACAATTAATGGTATGGTGTTCTAAGTTACAGGTCCTGGGAATTTTATTATAAAAAAACAAAGGAAATATCAATATAACTAGTACAGGCTCCAGTATCAACCATGGCTTCACATGTCACTAGTTGTTGTTGCCACTGTAAATAGAGAGAGGAGTATATAAGGTGAACAGTGTAGAGAAGTCTTAACAGAATGTATTATTTGATAGTTACCATCTCTCTTAACCTTATTTATTTTTTGTAGAGTAGGGCAATCTTTTACAGTGTGTGTGCTAGCTGCACAATACATGCATAATTTAAGCATCCTTCTTCTTTGTTTTTCTTCAGGTGAAATAGGGCCTTTAATGAAACCTATGTCCATGGGTTCCTCAGTTCCTTTGGAGTAGCCAGATGTAGATAAAGTGGGGGGTGGGTTTTTTAGGTGTATAATCTGAAGAAAGATGTTCCTTTCTGCGTTCTCTGATTCTTCTGTCCACAGAAATGGAAAAAGCCCTCAAGCCCTCAAGGGTATCTGGCATCTCTACCTGTGCTAATTCATCTTTAACTGACTCAGATAAGCCAATACGGAATTGATTCCTTAAAGCTGAATCATTCCACTGAGTATCCTGGCACCAATGCTTAAAATCTGCAATGTAGTCTTCTACAGGTCTTTTCCATTGCTTTAATGATCTTATAGCACCTGGTTTCTCAACAGCCGGGCCGTGGCCCTGCTGGTGGGCTCCGACCTGTCATGCCCCCACTGCACACTCTTAACCCACTGCACACCAGGGGCAGACTGAGACCAATCAAGGCCCCAGGAAAACTGTCTCACACTGACCCAAATGTATTCAATGTTATGCAAATAAACATGGTAGTCTCCCTGCCCTGCCCCCAACATTCCCCTCAACCTCCAGAGCCAGGACCCCCAATATTAAGGGCCAGAGAAAGGGCCTCCAACCTTCAGGGCCAGACCCCACACTCAATGGCCCTCACATCGACAGACCCCCGGCAGGAACCCCCACACTCCAGGGCCCCCACTAAACCCACACTTAACTGCTTAGTTACTGATAGGGCAACTTAAAACTCCAGCTTAAAGGTACACTGAACCCATTTTCTTTCTTTTGTGATTCAGATAGAGCATGACATTATAAGCAACTTTCTAATTTACTCCTATTATCAAATTTTCTTCATTCTCTTGTCATCTTTATTTAAAAATCAAGAATGTAAGTTTAAATTCCGGCCCATTTTTGGTGAACAACCTGGGTTGTTCTTGCAGATTGGTGGATAAATTCACCCACCAATAAAAAAGTGCTTTCCAGGGTCCTAAACCAAAAAATAGCTTAGATGCCTTCTTTTTCAAATAAAGATAGCAAGAGAACAAAGAAAAATTGATAATAGGAGTAAATTAGAAAGTTGCTTAAAATTACATGTTCTATCTGAATCATAAAATAAAGAAACTGGGTTCAGTGTCCCTTTAAGGAACGCACCAGGATCCGTGGAGATGCCATTTGTGGGCCCCCCTACTTGCTGGTCCCTCGGCCCAGGTCCTATTTGCCTGGCTGATCATATATATATATATATATATATATATATATATATATATATATAAAAAGAAGTAGAATGCAGATGTAACTAGTACAAAAGCAAGCTCCCTGTTTGGAAGTGCGCGACAACTTCAGTATAGTTTGAAATCTAAGTGGATCTGTTTGAAAGTGCGTAACAACTTCAGTATAGTTCGAAATCTAAGTGAATCTGATTTGATACACAAGGTGTTATTTTTAATAATATATATATATATATATATATATATATATATATATATATAAATAAAACTACCGGGCCCTGGACATGTCCACCTCAAATTAACCGGGCCTTGAGGTCACTTTGGTTGAGAACCACAGTTATAGCAGACTCAGCTGTGGCTTGCTTATTGGGATTGTCATACAACAAAGACATTGCTTCCATGAAGTGAGTATAAGAATTGAGGATGGTGAGCTTATTCTCAAAAAAAAGTGTTTGCCCAGGCCCTGGGTTCTCCTTGGAGAAAGGAGATTGTAGTAAGTACTTTAGTGCGATCTGTGGCATACGTTTTAGGTTTTAAAGCATATAGCAGATTACAAGCGTTTTTAAATTCTCTATAGTGAGACCTGTTACAGCTGAACTTTTCTGGTAAGCCTACTGTAGGCTCAGGAGTAATTGGTTTCACATGCTCATTAATGTATTTTTTTAATTGTTCATTCTCTTGTTGTAAGTCCCTGACCTGGGAGGAAATGACATCCACCCTCTGAGACAGATTGAATACATGTGTAGGGATATCAGCTGGATTCATGATTGGCTTGGTATTTCTATCACACTGTGTAAATTCTGAAAATCTGTGTAAAAGATAGAATTGGAATCTCAACTGCTGATGTTATATACAGAATGTAGTTCAATAGTGGTAAAAATTATCGCTTCTGTAAGTGCTTTAGTGTTTGGTATGTAGCTCAATCTTCATATAAGTATGGAGAAACAAAGTATCAATGCTGTATGAGCTGAAACAACATTGATACATTACTTGAGCGTTACTTTCCCTAAGTGCCTCTGTAACAAACATTAGACAGAAGGAATCTAACTCAACAATGCTTAGGCAGAAATTAGCGCAAACAAATAATAGTATCTTATAAATGCACAAATGGGAGATTTAGATCCTTCCTTAC
Organism: Bombina bombina; assembly: GCF_027579735.1. NCBI lineage: Eukaryota > Metazoa > Chordata > Amphibia > Anura > Bombinatoridae > Bombina > Bombina bombina. The sequence goes on from NC_069504.1 coordinate 578,435,623, forward strand.
AGGTATCAAGCAGCAAGTGACAGTTGAATTGGTCCAGACCGGAAGTGACGTCACTCAGGGTTGCGTTCTCACTGTAGAAGATAAAATAAAGAGAAAGCGATCTCCCTGCAGACTCAAAGTACTCAGGCATGGACAAGTAAGCAAATCGATGAGATGGATACGGTAATCTCTCAGCAGAGTTAGTAGTAGCAGTTCTGGAAATTCTATAGTTTTAGAAAAACATAAGGAGCTTAGGAAATTCACCTTCCCCAATAAGGTTCAGTGTGAACACTAATACCAAGCAAAGAGTGAGGGAGTGGCTTAAATAGGCCATGCCAGTACTACAGTGATTTCTTAAAGGTACAGAGCAATTTACAAATAGTAGAGATGGATAGATTTGTTATGACAACAGAGAGACAGAATATGGCATGACAATGTGTTGGTGCACAAGCTCTGCAAGTGGATATTTATCATCTCTACAACATATCACACTCCTGATAAGGGAGGTGAAGGGGGGGGTGATTTATGAGGATACCTATATCTCAAAAACGAAGATGTTACAGACGTGAAAATTTGTATTTACATTCTCCTTTAAAAAGAAAGAAACGCGTGTTTTACCATGTCCCGACAATCCACTTAAGGGAATTGAAAAGGGGGGTGATTTATGATGATACCTATATCTCTAAATCGAAGATGTTACAGACGTGAAAATTGGTATTTAGATTCTCCTGTAAAAATAAAGAAACACTTTTTTTAATATTTCTTGAAAATCCACTTAAGGGAGGTGAAAAGGGGGGGGGGTGATTTATAAGGATACCTATAGCTCAAAAACCAAAGATGTTACAGATGTGAATATTGGTATTTACATTCTTCTTTAAAAACAAAGAAACATGTTTTACCATTTCCCAAAAATCCACTTAAAGGGATGGGAAAAGGGTAAGGGTATGTGTGTGATTTATGAGGATACCTATATCTCAAAAACCAAAGATGTTACAAAATTGGTATTTAGATTCACCTTTTTAGAATAAAGAAACACATATTTTACCATTTCCTGAAAATCCACTTAAGAGGGGTGAAAATGTAAGGTGATTTATGAGGATACCTATATCTCAAAAATTGAAGATGGTGCAGACGTGAAAATTGGTATTTACATTCTCCTTTAAAAATAAAGAAACTTGTGTTTTACATTTCCCGAAAATGCACTAAAGGGGGTGAAAAGGGGATTTATGAGGATCCCTATATCTCAAAAAACAAAGATGTTACAGACATGAAACTTGGTATTTAGATTCTCCTTTAAAAATAATGAAACACGTGTTTTACCATTTACCGAACATCCACTTAAAGGGAGTTAAAAGGGGTGTGGTTTTTGAGGATACCTATATCTCAAAAACCGAAGCTGTTACAGACGTGAAAATTGGTATTTAGATTCTCCTTTAAAAATAAAGAAACATGTGTTTTAACATTTCCTAAAAATCCACTTAAGGGGGGTGAAAGGGGGGGGGGGTGATTTATGAGGATACCTATACCTCAAAAACAGAAAATGTTAGAAAAGTAAAAATTATCATTTAAAATCTTTATTATAAAGTATGTATACATGCTAAATTTCTTGCTCCAATTGTTAGAGGTTCTCAAGATATGGATATCACTAAAAAAATGAATACTCTTTTTTCACATCTGACAGTTGAGTCATAATATATAATTACAATGTAATATTAACCCTTTCACTACTGGGACTTACAGAGAAAAACTTGCCCAAAATACCAGAGCATTTTTAGCATTTTTGCTATCACTTTATTTAAACAGAAATAGAGCCTTATTTTTTTTATTTACCTATCAAATCTCTATATATTTTTTAAGTAGACAACCCAAGGTATTGATCTAGGCCCATTTTGATATATTTCATGCTACCATTTTACCGCCAACTGCCATCAAATAAAAAAATTGGTACTTTTTAACAAATTTTGAGATTCTCACAGAAATTATTTACATACTGATGGTGCAATCATGACACAAATGTTTGTAAAAGTTTCTCTGAGATGCCCTTTGTTGAGAAATAGCAGACATGGCTTTGCCATTGCTTTTTGGTAATTAGAATGCCGCTAATGCCGCTAATTGCAGCTGCGCACCACACTTCAATTATTCCCTACAGTGAAGGGGGTTAATTTGGTACCTTAAAAGGTTAATGTTAGATTTAGGGTAGAGATTAGCCTCCTACCTGACACTCCCCACCCCCTGATCCCTACCTGATCCCTCACAAAAAGCTCTCTTCCCTCCCCCATCCCCCACTGGTCACCCCCATCTTAAAGGGATAGTCAACACCAGAATCAGCCAATAGGATTGAGCTTGCATTCTATTGGCTGTTGAAATCAGCCAATAGAATGCAAGCTCAATCCTATTGGCTGATTGCATCAGCCAATAGGATTTGTTCTACCTTAATTCCGATTGGCTAATAGAATTCTATCAGCCAATAGGAATTGAAGGGATGCCATCTGGGATGACATCACTTAAAGGTACCGTCATTTAGTAGTCGGATGAAGACAGAAGAGGATGCTCCTCGTTGGATGTCTTGAAGATGGACCCGCTCGGCTCCGGATGGATGAAGATAGCAGATGCCGTCTGGATGAAGACTTCTGGATAATAACTTCTGCCCGTCTGGAGGACCTCTTCTTCCCAGCTTGGATGAAGACTTCTGCCGTCTGGAGGTCCACTTCTGCCCGGTTGGGTGAAGACGTCTCAAGGTAGGGTGATCTTCAAGGGGTTAGTGTTAGGTTTTATTAAGGGAGGATTGGGTGGGTTTTAGAGTACGGTTGGTTGTGTGGGTGGTGGGTTTTAATGTTGGGGGGTATTGCATTTTTTTTTTACAGGTAAAAGAGCTGATTACTTTTGGGCAATGCCCTGCAAAAAGCCTTTTTTAAGGGCTATTTGTAATTTAGTATAGGGTAGGGATTTTTATTATTTTGGGGGGCTTTTTTATTTTATTAGGGGGATTAGATTAGGTGTAATTAGTTTAAAAAACTTGTAATTATTTTATTATTTTCTGTAAATTAGTGGGGGTTTTGTACTTTAGTTTATTTTATTTAATTGTAATTAAATTAATTTAATGTAGGGAATTAATTTAATTATAGTGTAGTGTTAGGTGTAAATGTAACTTAGGTTAGGTTTTATTTTACAGGTAAATTTGAATTTATTTTAACTAGGTAGCTTTTAAATAGTTAATAACTATTTAATAACTATTGTACCTAGTTAAAATAAATACAAAGTTGCCTGTAAAATAAAAATAAACCCTAAGCTAGCTACAATGTAACTATTAGTTATATTGTATCTAGCTTAGGTTTTATTTTATAGGTAAGCATTTAGTTTTAAATAGGAATTATTTAGTTAATTGTAGTAATTTAATTTAGATTTATTTAAATAATATTTAAGTTAGGGGGGGTTAGGGTTAGACTTAGGTTTAGGGGTTAATAACTTTATTATAGTGGCGGCAACGTTGGGGGTGTAAGATTAGGGGTTAATAAGTGTAGTTAGGTTGCGGCGACATTGGGGGCAGCAGATTAGGGGTTAATAAATATAATATAGGTTGCAGCGATGTTGGGGGCAGCAGATTAGGGGTTCATAAGTATAATATAGGTGGCAGCGGTGTCCGGAGTGGCAGATTAGGGGTTAATAATTATAATGCAGGTGTCAGCGATAGCGGGGGCGGCAGATTATGGGTTAATAAGTGTAAGATTAGGGGTGTTTAGACTCGGGGTTCATGTTAGGGTGTTAGGTGTAGATGTACATTTTCTTTCCCCATAGGAATCAATGGGGCTGCGTTAGGAGCTGAACGCTGCTTTTTTGCAGGTGTTAGGTTTTTTTTCCAGCCGGCTCTGCCCCATTGATTCCTATGGGGAAATCATGCACAAGCATGTTTAGCCAGCTCACCGCTACCGTAAGCAGCGTAGGTATTGAGGTGAGATGTGGAGCAAAATTTTGCTCTTCACTCACTTTTCTGCAGCTAACGCCGGGTTTAAAAACCCCCCGTAATACCAGCGTTGTCTGTAGGTGAGCGGTGAGCATAAACTGCTCATTAGCACCGCACAGCCTTACCGACAAAACTCTTAATCTAGCCGAATGTTATTTAAAAATAAGCAAAATTATACATTTGTTCAAATAAAAAAATGTTTGGGCTATATAAATTGATAATCTACAAAACATTTATGCAAAGAAAAAACTAGTGAACAATGTCCCTTTAAACCCTATTAGTTTTAAAACATATTGCCATGGTGGCATCACGCTTTACCCAGGAAGAAAATAAAGTGCTTGTGGCCGCCTAGTGCCCTATGTGACGAAACCAATCTCGCCACTGTACATTGGAGGGCCTGTTATGGAACATTCTTTGGGCTGGAGGTACATGGGCTTAAGGATACCCAGAGACTGCATGAAAATATGGAATTTTATATGCTGGACACCCCATGTACTTTCATAACTCTGTCTTATGTCTATGTCACCCTGTATCCATAAATACAGGATGGGTACAGGGTGTGAGTACACCTTTTGGGAGCAATTGTGACTCTATAAGCCAAGTGGGCATAAAAGACTTTATAGCTAATAAGAACTGTTCCTATATTCTGTAATAAGATGTATTCTATGTATGTTTCAGATCTGATTGTGTCCTTGTGTGATTATGTTAACTAGACTGCCCAACATCAGATTGTCTGAGTAAACGTTCTTCCCTAGTTAATTAACTTAATATGTTAATCTGTTTTACCTGTGAATAGACAATTGTTAGAGGTTTGATGCATTGTTCATATGTTTGCTTTACTGTTAAACCAATGCCCTCTGTAACCTGAAGCCAGGGTGTATAAATCTGTGTGCTGCCTTCAAATAAAGTAGTTATTCTTTTTTAAACCTGAAATGTGGAGCTTGGTCTCATGTTTGCAGGGAAACTGGCTGGGTTGTGAATTGCTGATTCCCTATGCAGGACATTGTTCATCTGGTATTAACCCTTGGTACACTGTTGGTACCGTAACATTGGTGGCAGCGACGGAATGAACCTTATCGCCCAGAAGAGCAACTACACAAGCCAGTAACCTCAGGAAGAGGGGGATTATTACAATACTGACTAAGATGGAAAAGAGAAAAGTACATTTTGCAGCTTTTAAAAACTTCCTGGAAACAGAAGGAGAGATTGATGGGTACCTTGCGGATTTTGAGAGGCAATGTGCACTACACAAGGTACCCGCAGAGGACTGGGTCACGATATTATCTGGAAAATTATCCGGCCGGGCCAGAGAGGCTTTTCGGGCCATTCCAGATGAGGAAGTCAGGGATTATAATAATGTAAAAGAGGCTCTGCTCTCCAGGTATGCGGTTACACCGGAGGCATACAGGAGGCGGTTCAGAGACACTGTTAAATTAGCTGGAGATTCCTACCTTGAGTGGGCATGTAAGGTGCACCGCACAGCAGCTCACTGGATAGCGGGGTGCCAAGCCATATCTGGGGAAGAGGTGCTGCAGCTATTCCTGTTGGAACATTGCTTCGACAAATTACCCGCAGGAGTTCGAGAGTGGGTTCGGGACCGTAAACCCTCCACCCTGCAGGAAGCGGCTCGCTTGGCAGATGAGTATACGGATGCCCGCAAACTGGACACTGCTACCACTAAGCCCCCTGCTAGAGTGGAGTACAGACCCCCAGTCACCCCAGCAGCTGCCAGTTACCAAACCCCGGCGCACCACTATACCACACGGCCTCCGGCCACGAACTACCCTCAGAGAGCCCTGCGGTGCTACTCACAACCTATTCGGTGCTTTAGATGTAAGCAACTAGGGCACAAAAGACCAGAGTGTCCCCTAAACGCAGCGAACCAAGCGCAGTCCTGGAGAAGACCCGCCGGCGGAATCCCACGTAATCCTCAGCCTGCGGCCCGCTACGTAGAGGCGCAAGAATGCTGGAGCATCCTACATGAGGCAGACCTTGTGCAAGCTGCCCACCGGAATAACCGGCAACTGGTTAAAGTGAATGGGAAGAAGGTCAGTGGTCTACGGGATACTGGTGCTACCATGACCTTGCTTCAAAAGAACTTGGTGTCTGAGAAACAGTACACTGGAGACACTGTGGCTGTGAGGGTAGCAGGGGGCGATGTGTTCAGCCTACCTGTTGCCAGGGTACATTTGGATTGGGGAGTGGGCGCTAGACCTGTGAATGTGGGGGTCAAGAAGGACTTACCTGCTGATGTTCTTCTTGGAAATGACTTGGCCCCCCTTGTTTCTGCCTACGCTCCTATGGGTCCCGCTGATGTTAACTCTGTGACTACCCGTGCCCAGATCCGTGCAGCAGAGACTGACCCACCTGCTGCTAAGCCCCAGGACGCTGAGCTCAGTAAATCTCTATCCGCTATTGATATGTGGAGGTCCCGTTACAATGCGCTGATGAAGGAGAAGAGGAGCGCAGAGGAAAAAGCACGTTTAGAACAGGAATCTCTGCTAGACAAGCTGCACCGACAGACTGCAGAAAACACCAGCTTGAGAGTGGAACATGAAACATTAAAGAAAAACTTAGTGACACTGGAGGAGAAGCTGACGCTGGCTCATAGTGAGGTGCTGCAACTCAAGGGCACCCTATGTCAGTATGAAGGGATTGTGGATACCTATAAAGAGCAGGTACAGAAAACTCGTAAAGAAGCTGATGTGATTTTGAAGGACTGTTTGGCCCTGGTCTGGGCACTGAGGAATTTGAACCCTTGTTTGTATGGACAGGAATTCTCTCTCATAACGGGAATACAGATGGATTGTCCCAGCAAACTGACATGCCTACCAGGCGCTCTGGTGGTATATGGCACAGTACATACCCTGGACAGCCGAGCATGACAAACCAGAGGGAGAGGAGTTTGATGGTCCTGTCCCCCAGCAACACGGCTGTTTAGCCAAAGGGGAGACGATTGGTCTCCCCCTCCAGCAGCACAGCTATGTATCCAAAGGGGAGACAGTCGGTCTCCCCCTCCAGCAACCAGGCTCCCACCAGGCTACTTCCATGGTAGTGCTGGCACCCGGGCAGAGTACAGCTGGTCTCTGCCCACCTCGCAACCCACCAATTCAGCGTACCAGTCCCCCACACAGCTGTGGTGAGGCACCTGGACATGGACAAGTTTTCCCCGTACTCAGGTGTAGTAACCATTTATTGTGGGTGGGCTGTACTACTAATTGTGTTTTATGGGTGGGTTGCTGGACTAACCAGGGCACTGACCGGCAGGAGGTCAGATACCCTGTTAGTCTGTTTGGAAAAGGGGAGAGATGTGACGAAACCAATCTCGCCACTGTACATTGGAGGGCCTGTTATGGAACATTCTTTGGGCTGGAGGTACATGGGCTTAAGGATACCCAGAGACTGCATGAAAATATGGAATTTTATATGCTGGACACCCCATGTACTTTCATAACTCTGTCTTATGTCTATGTCACCCTGTATCCATAAATACAGGATGGGTACAGGGTGTGAGTACACCTTTTGGGAGCAATTGTGACTCTATAAGCCAAGTGGGCATAAAAGACTTTATAGCTAATAAGAACTGTTCCTATATTCTGTAATAAGATGTATTCTATGTATGTTTCAGATCTGATTGTGTCCTTGTGTGATTATGTTAACTAGACTGCCCAACATCAGATTGTCTGAGTAAACGTTCTTCCCTAGTTAATTAACTTAATATGTTAATCTGTTTTACCTGTGAATAGACAATTGTTAGAGGTTTGATGCATTGTTCATATGTTTGCTTTACTGTTAAACCAATGCCCTCTGTAACCTGAAGCCAGGGTGTATAAATCTGTGTGCTGCCTTCAAATAAAGTAGTTATTCTTTTTTAAACCTGAAATGTGGAGCTTGGTCTCATGTTTGCAGGGAAACTGGCTGGGTTGTGAATTGCTGATTCCCTATGCAGGACATTGTTCATCTGGTATTAACCCTTGGTACACTGTTGGTACCGTAACACCCTAATATACTGTATCCCCCATCTACCTAATGGGATCGTGGAGGAGGGCAAAGAACCCACATGAAAGGGATGTCATGTGGAGGGACATTACAGATATTGTCAACTTAACTGCGCAGAATGAGAAATCTGTTGCGCATGTCAAAAGAAAGGGTTTAAGGAAGAAAAAACAACAACAGATATTTAAAAAACTAAAACCTATGAACATAATTGGAAAAATGTGACGACCAAAACTTAAATAGTATGAAATAGATTTCCTGAAGCTTTTGTTTCTGACATTTTACAACAAATTAATATTTGTTCTGAGGACCCATCATATCTTTTATGTGGGTTCTGTGTCCCCCACCTAAGCCGTTAATATTGAAAAAAATGTACGTTCAAATTATGAACAAATTGTTTGGCTACAAAAATGTTTACCTAATATTTCAGACAATATGGACTATGGCAATGTTTTTCAAGACTTATTTGTGCCAGAAATGACAGATTTTACTATCCTGATGTCTGATTCCTCAGGTAACGTGATATTTAATTAAATATTTGCAGTGTAAAATGGCAAACACAGTATATATATATTTATTTTAATTTCCATTTTCAAAGTTTTATTGAGAATATGAATAAACATTACAATGACGATCATACCTGTATTCATCAGTAACATTGAAATCATGGCTTCAAGATCAATATATGGAATAATGCACCCAATGTCTTTGAAAGATAGTATAGGGGATTTATGTTTGTAGAGTTGACGAAGAATATCTCTGGAAATTGGTGCATTTTTCTTTGCCTTAATAAACTTTTAAACCTTTTATAACTTATTTTCACAAAGTTGATTCTCTGGTCTCTATTTATTAGGCAGCAAATGCAGCTTCAGATCACCATCATTTAATGTCCATCTGAAACGGAAGTTAAGAAGCAAAGGTCGTAAGACAGCTTCTCCACCACCTACTGAAATTATCCCAATCCAAACGGGATGATTGATGGCCCCTGCTAGCGACCAACTGGCCACCAGATATGCTTGTGCAATGTTAAATGCTGACAACATATGCTGTCTGCATTTAGAGTGGTCGAGCAGACATGATTCACTACAGCGAATCATGTCCGCTCGCCTTTTAATAAATCTACCCCTTTGTTTTTTCACACCTCTTAAAGGGTCAGTATACTATAAAATTCGGATTATTATAGCCTTGGTGACTAAATAATCTAGATTTTATTTAAGACAGGAGGTGAATATTTTATGCACAATCTTTACTGACTTCCAAAACAGCAGCAAAGAACAAATAACATTGAAACAAAAACAATCAATCAGCTACAAGTAGATAATATAATCCCACAGCAACAGTAAATATCTTCCTCTTTTCACTGCCGAACAGAAGAAAGTTCTCAACATAAACAGGAGACGGACACCAAGAATCCATCGAAGATCTGTCTGATGTCAGTGACAAAATGGAAGGTAGGAGGCCTTTTACACTGAAAAAAGACAGTGGTATCACTGCCACTAAAAGGGCATGAATTTTTTTTAATTTATATATATATATATATATATATATATATATATATATATATATATATATATATATATATATATATATATATATATATATATATATAATGGGATGGGAAGAGGAGGGAAAATATTTGCCACCTGTCTTTAATAAAATCTAGATTATTTAGTCACCAAGGCTATAATAATCCAAATTTTATGGCAAATTCAGGAGGCTTCATATTTTATGCATTTTTAACGCCCAGAAAGGACAGACAGGAATGTGTGAGAAACTGGATTAAAATAGAACTGAGAAAAAGTAGAGGCAGAAGACCAATCTGCCACTGACAATAAATCCTGAAGATTGCAACCAGACACAAAGGCACAGGAAGTTGCAGCTCCTCTGACAGAGTGAGCTCCAAAAGAGGAGGAAACTCCTGCCTCCGTCATAATCCATCGAACCCATCTCGCCAAGGCAGGGGAAGAGACAGGACGAAGGGGAGGAACAAAAGAGGGCCCGACAAGGATCCACGAAGACTCTCAGTTTTGGACAAATATGCTTTAAGGCATAGGGCCACACAAAGTTGGGGTTCAGACAGAAAATACGGGTAAAACAAAGATTTTGAGGATGACTTTGTCCTGCGGGAAATGGAAAAGGAAATTCCTTCAGGGGAAAAAGAGATGGAATGAATATCCAGAGCCCTGATGTCAGAGACCCGACGAAAAGAAATCAAACAAAGCAACATGGTCATTTTCACAGATAATTGCTTAAGGGAAAGCAAAGTGTTATCAGGCTAATCTCTAAGAAAATATAAAACCAGATTGACATCCCAAAAGCTTGAATAACGAGATTGGGGAGGATTCTTAAGATGAATGGCCTTAAGAAGACAACAGACTAAATGGAGTTTGCCTGCAGGGATACTTTCAAACGGAAGATGACCCGCAGAAATGGCTGACCAAAAAAGATTAATAGTGCGGTAAGCCTTGCCCTGCGAAAAAAGTTCAGTTAGAAAATTTACAATCATGGGAGGAGAAGAAGAAAAGGGATCGACATCCCGCCCCATGCACCAATGAACCCAGATTACCCAGCCTCAAGCATAAGATTTCCTAGTACCTGGGGCCCAAGATTCATGCAAGAGGAGGGAATCGCGAAAGGCCCTTGGAAGACCAGGATCCCCTGAAATCTGCAAAGCCAGAAGGTTCAGGTGGCCCTGGATCAAGAGGGAATGCGGAGGATCCTGGGCATCCACAAGGAGATTGGGGAGGTTTGGAAGAATCCTGCGTTCCAAACAAAACCAATAAAAATGGGACGTTAAGTCTGAAAAAGCTTTCGAGCGAGTCCCACTTAGTTAGTTGATATAATGGACAGCCGAAAAGTTGTCCATACGTAACAGAATGCAACAATCAGTCATATTTTTCAAAAAACTGCGAACGGCAAAGAAGCCGGCTAATAATTCCAAGCAATTTATGTTAAGGTTGGATTCCTTCACTGTCCAAGGGACAACGGTAGAGGATGTACCACAAGAGGCACCCCAGCCTAAAAGGCTTGCAACGGAAGAGAGAATGAAATCTGGGGAAGATCCGAAAATCACTCTCCCATTCCAGGCCTCCATGTGTTGCAGCCACCTAGACATCTCCGATTGAAATTTGTTCATCAGAAATATCTGTTGTTGGTAGGAACGGAACTCTCAAAAACATTGAATCTTCAACCGCTGCATGACACGGTAGAGAAGGGGAGCCGGAAATATGGCCTGGATCAAGGATAGGAGTCCAATGATCCTCACCAATTGGTGGATGGAGATGGAAGCGACTCTTAGAGCTGATTAAATCTCTGCTTTGATACAATCTATCTTCTCTTGAGGAAGGAGAAGATGACCAAGGGTAGCGTCTATGAAGAATTCCAGAAACTCTACAAGTTGTAGAGGGGAAAGGCTCGAAACATAATATCTCATAATAGTGAGAAAGGGATCTCCAAATGATAGGCCTTTGGCTTGAGAGCCTGCCTCTTCCGTTGCTAGAACAGCCAATTTGGGGTCAATGTGTAGTAACGCAGCTCTGCTTCTCTCACTGGAGAAAGCCGCATTGGTGTTACCCAGTAAATAAAAAGCTTTAAAATCCCAATCCCTGACCATGGAAGGATCCAAAGAGGAACTGGAAAGATGGGCATTGTCGGCAAGAAGAAGAATCTGAGCCAAAGGGCCAGAAATGTCCAGGAGTTTATCCTGAGCCCCACAAAGGATCTCTCCAGTCCCTTCCTTGGATCCTTACTTTTCCTAGTCAGAAAGGTTACCAGCTAAGGGTAAACCTTGGGGGTGGTAGATTCTCTGCCTGGGAGCAAAGGTCTATGGCATTCTGCTCTGAGGAGAGCTCTTGATCTAAAGTTTGGCGAAGATGTCTCTGCAGGAACCTAGACAGGGAGAGACCACCCAGAAGAGGGGGATGCCTGATATGTTTGGGATTAAAAATGGGATTCCCAGCTGGATCCAAAAGATCCCCATCTGCATCTTCATATGTAAGAGTCCTCCCAGAGGGGCCTTTTTTGGCTTGAGGATGGGCTATAGGGGGATCTCCATCAGAGGGACTGCTCGAATCCCAATCGAGTTCCGGGCAACAATCCCTCTGATCCAGGTCCCTCCAATCAAACATTTCAGAATCTGTGTCCAGAGTTCCCTGATAAAAATCCTCAGGGTTATGGATTCTTTTACCCCGATTTACCTTTGGGGATGAGGTTCTGACGCCCCTATTGTTTTGCCCGGGGGAAGGGCTTTCATTTTGCGTGCTGGGTCCTTCCCTTTTTTAGAGGGAGGAATAGATTGGGAACACCACCGTCTTTTACGGTCTTGAGGGCACTCTTCCTTTGAATCAGAGGAAAGGGAAGAGTTCACAGGAGATTTTTGTCTAACGGGAATATATATAAACTACATTTCTGATTTAAATTACATGAGAAGAGAAAACATCGCCTGCTGACTGGAAGGCAGCAAAGAAAAGAGGAAGATATTTACTGTTACTGTGGGATTATATTATCTGCTTGTTGCTGATTGGTTGTTTTTGTTTCAATGTTATTTGTTCTTTGCTGCTGTTTTGTAAGTCAGTAAAGATTAAGCATAAAATATGAAGCCTCCTGTCTTGCCATAAAATTGTTTTTCCCTTAATGTGTTTCCAATTACTTTTTTTACCAGCTGCTGAGAATAAAATGTATGAGATTTGCTTTTTAAGGTTTATTTGTGTATATGAATTAGCTGATTTTGTGTTTTGAAGCCACAACCTAATAAAATGGGTTGAGCTTGTAGGTATAATCAGATCGTATTACTTTATCACATTGTGTACATATACCTGCTTCTTTATCTTATATCTGTCCATAAACCAATCACCAATACTGGGAGAGAACAATGGAAAATTAACATTTTATTAGCTTATCTCTTCTATAACCCACTGGGAGTGCAATTTTTTCTACTGGCTGTGTTTACACAGCTTGACCTTGAGGCCAAAAACTTCCAGGATGGGTGGGGATACCACAGGCTAAATAAACTATTACAAATGCCAATAGAAGGGTAATGCAAATACTTGTAAACAATTTAATACACTCCAGCAGGTAAAGTGGATAATTGGGAACAAATAAAAGGGGAGACATTTTTCGAGTAAACTGTCCCTTTAAGTATGCATGCTTTTTGGTTTGAAGTTTGAGGAAGTATAGCCATGAAAGTCCATGGTATCAGATGTAATGCAAATCGTTTCTTTATCTGAATATTGGTGAGTGTAATGCAACACAAAAAGTACCCTAACTTGTTTCTAAATGCATGTCACTCATTTGTAAACAACTATGCATGAGGTTATTATTAACCCTTTAAAAGAAAGTCAGAACTGCAATGTATAACAAGGAGAAATATTATTTGCAAACATCATAAACTTATAATTTCAAAGAAACCTTCAGTTTTTACTTTTTTTGCGAAAATGTACAAATTATTAGATGAAGACTAACCTTTTGAGAAGGCACAAGTGTTTGGTGTGAAAGATAATTTTAAAGACTTACAATTCTTTAAAATGAATTGATATATAACATTAATCTATTTTTAACATTTGCAGATGAGATGAGGGACGAGATCCTGGATGTTTAAGCTGAGCCTACATAATCTGATGCGTGTACAGAGACTGAACCAAATATTATAAATATGCAAGAAATGTTTGTTGAGAACATGTACCACTTAAAGGAACATTCCAGGCAAAATTGGAATCCATGTGGATGCATTTCAGTGAATAGAACCATTTGTGTAATTTACATTTATTAGCAAAAATGCTTCTAACAAAAGCTATAGCTGTTTCAAAAGTGTATTTAAATATGCACTGTGCTCCAGGGGGTCCATCCGATAAAAATCGTCGCCCGCAAAAGCCGGCGACGCCAATATTTGCGCGGGTTTGGTATCACATATACGGCGTAACCTAGAAGTTACGCGCGTATATTTCTGCCGTCGCCCGTAGTTTTTTGGGCTATAGGCAGGTATACCAAACCAGCGCAGTTTGGTATCCAATATGCAGCGTAAGGACTTACGTGGCGAAAATGGAGAAAACTTACTCCATTTTCACCTCGCCACAAAAAGCAGCCGTAAGAAGCCTTACGCTGACTATTGGAGCCCCGTAACTCCCTAAACTGGCTGCTAAAATAAACCTAACACCTAACGCATGCGCAATGTCTATCTCCCTGTCAACCGCGATCTTCTAAAATAAACCTAACACCTAACGCATGCGCAATGTCTATCTCCCTGTCAACCGCGATCTTCTAAAATAAACCTAACACCTAACGCATGCGCAATGTCTATCTACCTGTCAACCGCGATCCCCCCCCCCCCCCGAAATCCCTAATAAAGTTATTAACCCCTAAACCACCGCTCCCGGACCCCGCCGCCATCTACATAAACTAACCCCCTACTGTGAGCCCCTAAAACCGCCGCCATCTACCTTATCTATCCCCTAATTAGAACCCCTTACACCGCTGTCATCTACCTTATCTATCCCCTAATCTGACCCCTTACACCGCCGCCACCTATATAAAAATTATTAACCCCTAATCTAGTCCCCCTATACCGCCGCCAGCTATATTAATATTATTAACCCCTAATGTTAGCCCCTTACACCGCCGCCATCTCTATTAAAATGATTAACCCCTAATTTAATCTACCTACCCCGCCGCCAGCTATATTATCTATATTAACCCTAAGTATATTATAGTTAATATAGGTATTACATTATATATATTAACTATATTAACCCTAATTATATTAGGGTTAATATAGTTAATATAGTTACTATAGTATTTATATTAAATATATTAACTCTATCTAACCCTAACACCCCTAACTAAATTTATATTAAATTAATCTAATTCATTTATAAACTAAAATATTCCTATTTAAATCTAAATACTTACCTATAAAATAAACCCTAAGATAGCTACAATATAATTAATAATTACATTGTAGCTATGTTAGGGTTAATATTTATTTTACAGGTAAATTGTTAATTATTTTAACTAGGTATAATAGCTATTAAATAGTTATTAACTATTTAATATCTACCTAGTTAAAATAATTACCCAATTACCTGTAAAATAAATCCTAACCTAAGTTACAAATACACCTACACTATCAATAAATTAAATAAACTACAAACATCTATCTAAAAATACAATTAAATTAACTAAACTAAATTACAAAAAAAAACAAACACTAAATTACAAAAAATAAAAAAAAGATTACAAGATTTTTAAGCTAATTACACCTATTCTAAGCCCCCTAATAAAATAATAAACCCCCAAAATAAAAAAAATTCCCTGCCCTATTCTAAATTAAATAAATTTCAAAGCTCTTTACCTTACCAGCCCTTAAAAGGGCCTTTTGTGGGGCATGCCCCAAAGAATTCAGCTCTTTTGCATACAAATACAATACCCCCCCCATTACAACCCACCACCCACATACCCCTATTCTAAAACCACCCAAACCCCCCTTAAAAAAAGCCTAACACTACCCCCCTGAAGATCTCCCTACCTTGTCTTCACCACACCGGGCCGAACTCCTGATCCGATCCGGGCGATGTCTTCCTCCAAGCGGCAAAGAAGAATTCTTCCTCCGGCGATGTCTTCCTCCAAGCGGCAAAGAAGAATTCTTCCTCCGGCGACGTCTTCCTCCAAGCGGCAGCAAAGTCTTCATTCTTCCGGCGGCATCTTCAATCTTCTTTCTTGGCTCCGCCGCCGCGGAGCATCCATCCCGGACGACTACTGAACGACGAATGAGGTACCTTTAAATGACGTCATCCAAGATGGCATCCACCGAATTCCGATTGGCTGATAGGATTCTATCAGCCAATCGGAATTAAGTTAGAAAAATCTGATTGGCTGATTGAATCAGCCAATCAGATTCAAGTTCAATCCGATTGGCTGATCCAATCAGCCAATCAGATTGAGCTCGCATTCTATTGGCTGTTCCGATCAGCCAATAGAATGCGAGCTCAATCTGATTGGCTGATTGGATCAGCCAATCGGATTGAACTTGAATCTGATTGGCTGATTCAATCAGCCAATCAGATTTTTCTAACTTAATTCCGATTGGCTGATAGAATCCTATCAGCCAATCAGAATTCGGCGGACGCCATCTTGGATGACATCATTTAAAGGTACCTCATTCGTCGTTCAGTAGTCGTCCGGGATGGATGCTCCGCGGCGGCGGAGCCAAGAAAGAAGATTGAAGATGCCGCCGGAAGAATGAAGACTTTGCTGCCGCTTGGAGGAAGACGTCGCCGGAGGAAGAATTCTTCTTTGCCGCTTGGAGGAAGACATCGCCGGAGGAAGAATTCTTCTTTGCCGCTTGGAGGAAGACATCGCCCGGATCGGATCAGGAGTTCGGCCCGGTGTGGTGAAGACAAGGTAGGGAGATCTTCAGGGGGGTAGTGTTAGGCTTTTTTTAAGGGGGGTTTGGGTGGTTTTAGAATAGGGGTATGTGGGTGGTGGGTTGTAATGGGGGGGGTATTGTATTTGTATGCAAAAGAGCTGAATTCTTTGGGGCATGCCCCACAAAAGGCCCTTTTAAGGGCTGGTAAGGTAAAGAGCTTTGAAACTTTTTTAATTTAAAATAGGGCAGGGAATTTTTTTTATTTTGGGGGTTTATTATTTTATTAGGGGGCTTAGAATAGGTGTAATTAGCTTAAAAATCTTGTAATCTTTTTTTTATTTTTTGTAATTTAGTGTTTTTTTTTTTTTGTAATTTAGTTTAGTTGATTTAATTGTATTTTTAGATAGATGTTTGTAGTTTATTTAATTTATTGATAGTGTAGGTGTATTTGTAACTTAGGTTAGGATTTATTTTACAGGTAATTGGGCAATTATTTTAACTAGGTAGATATTAAATAGTTAATAACTATTTAATAGCTTTTATAGCTAGTTAAAATAATTAACAATTTACCTGTAAAATAAATATTAACCCTAACATAGCTACAATGTAATTATTAATTATATTGTAGCTATCTTAGGGTTTATTTTATAGGTAAGTATTTAGATTGAAATAGGAATATTTTAGTTTATAAATTAATTAGATTAATTTAATATAAATTTAATTAGGGGTGTTAGGGTTAGATAGAGTTAATATAGTTAATATAAATACTATAGTAACTATATTAACTATATTAACCCTAATATAATTAGGGTTAATATAGTTAATATATATAATGTAATACCTATATTAACTATAATATACTTAGGGTTAATATAGATAATATAGCTGGCGGCGGGGTAGGTAGATTAAATTAGGGGTTAATCATTTTAATAGAGATGGCGGCGGTGTAAGGGGCTTACATTAGGGGTTAATAATTTTAATATAGATGGCGGCGGTGTTAGGGGCTCACTTTAGGGGGTTATAGATATAATATAGCTGGCGGCGGGGTACGGGAGCGACGGTTTTGGGGTTAATAACTTTATTAGGTTGCGGCGGGGTACGGGAGCGGCGGTTTAGGGGTTAATAGCTTTTTTATTGTTAGGATAGTGAGGGGGGATAGCGGATAGAGGGTTAGACGTGTCGGGCTATGTTAGGGAGGCGTGTTAGACTTGTCGGGCTATGTTAGGGAGGCGTGTTAGACAGTGCGGGTGATTTAGACTTTAGTCAGGTTTTATAGGCGCCGGCAGTTTCTAATGTGGCGCAAGTCACTGGCGACTCCAAAAATCTGTACTTACGCAGATTTCTGGACATCGCTGGTTTGTGAGACTTGCGCCACTTTAGCAAGTGACGGCGCCGCATATTGGATGGCTCGAGTTGCGAGCTGAAACTGCGGGCGACGTGGGTTCCCTCCCTTGCGCCGCAAACTGCGATCTATATCGGATCGCGCCCCAGGATTTTAAACACAGCACTTGCTCAGGGAGTCTAATGGGCTTGTACCATCTGGTAATGACTCAATTTGTTAAATGCTGACATGATTCAAACCCCACTGTTGCTCTGAACAGCTGCAGTATTTAAAAACTTGCACACTGAGAATATCTAGCTATGCTTCACATGCACATGCAGAGAAAAATGTCAACACTAAAACAGTGATAACCTTTACTAGAAGCATTTTTGCCTATACATGTAAATTGCAACTATGTTTCTATTCAAAGATGTAATTCATCTATGTTCATTTAAATTGTGTTACCTTTAGGGTAAGCTAGGTACCCTCCTTAAGGAGCTATAGGTGTTTAACACTTAGCACTGGTGTTATTATACTGTTTCTTCATTTAACCCCTTAATGACAACTGACGTACCAGGTACGTCATGCAAAAACTAACTGTTAATGACAATAGACGTACCTGGTACGTCAGTTGTCTAACAGAGTGCTGGAAGTGATCACAATCACTTCCAGCAGCTCTGAGGGTATTGCAGTGATGCCTCGATATGGAGGCATCCTGCAATACCCCTTTACAAGCCTCCGATGCAGAGAGAGCCACTCTGTGGCCCTCTCTGCACCGGTAGTGATGGTGCCGATGGTGCCTTTGTCCGGTGGGAGGAGGGAGCGCGTGCGCGCGCGTGCACGTGCACAGGTGCGCGTGTGCACGTGGGTGCATGTGCGCGCATTAGCCACACTGACACCAATGAAGGAAGGGGGGAAAAAAAAAGTTACATATATTTTACATATAAAAGGATCTGGGAGGGTGAGGGGGTGGGGGTATTGTGGGGGGGGGCTGCTACACTACAGAAATAATTAAAAATACAAATAAAAGTTATAAATAAAATTAAAATAGTTTGGTTTGTGGGGCCAAACTGGGTACTGGCAGACAGCTGCCAGTACCCAAGATGGCGGTAATTAGGTAGGGGAGAGGGTTAGAGAGCTGGAGGGGGGATCAGGGAGGTTGGTGCTAAGGCAGGGGTCCATCACAACTAAAATATTTTATAATTTTTATTTAAAAAAAAAAAAAAAAACCTCTTTTATTTAGTACTGGCAGACTTTCTGCCAGTACTTAAGATGGCGGTAACAATTGTGGGGTGGGGGAGGGAAGAGAGCTGTTTGGGAGGGATCAGGGGGTGGGATGTGTCAGCTGGGAGGCTGATCTCTAAAATTAACCCTGCAAGCTCCCTACAAGCTACCTAATTTAACCCCTTCACTGCTGGGCATAATTAACGTGTGGTGCGCAGCAGCATTTAGCGGCCTTCTAATTACCAAACAGCAACGCCAAAGCCATATAAGTCTGCTATTTTTGAACAAAGGGGATCCCAGAGAAGCTTTTACAACAATTTCTGCCATTATAGCACAAGCTGTTTGTAAATAATTTCAGTGAGAAACCTAAAATTGTGAAAAATGTAAAGTTTTTTTTGCTCGCATTTGGCGGTGAAATGGTGGCATAAAATATACCAAAATGGGCCTAGATCAATACTTGGGGTTGTCTACTACACTACACTAAAGCTAAAATTAACCCTACAAGCTCCCTAATTAACCCCTTCACTCCTGGGCATAAAACATGTGTGGTGCGCAGCGGCATTTAGCGGCCTTCTAATTACTAAAAAGCAACCACAAAGCCATATAAGTCTGTTATTTCTGAAAAAGGGGATCCCAGAGAAGCATTTACAACCATTTGTGCCATAATTGCAGAAGCTGTTTGTAAATAATTTCAGTGGGAAAACTAAAGTTTGTGACAAAATTTGTGAAAAAGTGAACTTTTTTTTTTTTTTATCGCATTTGGCGGTTAAATTGTGGCATTAAATATACCAAAATGGGCCTAGATCAATACTTTGGGATGTCTTCTGAAACAAAATATATACATGTCAAGGGATATTCAGGTATTCCTGACAGATATCAGGGTTCCAAAGTAACTAGCGCTCATTTTGAAAAAAAGTGGTTTGGAAATAGCAAAGTGCTACTTGTATTTATTGCCCCATAAATTGCAAAAAAAGCAAAGAACATGTAAACATTGGGTATTTCTAAACTCAGGACAAAATGTATAAACTATTTAGCATGGGTGTTTTTTGGTGATTGTAGATGTGTAACAGATTTTGGGGGTCAAAGTTAGAAAAAGTGAGTTTTTTTCCATTTTTTCCTCATATTTTATCATTTGTTTTTTTAGTAAATTATAAGATATGATGAAAATAATGGTATCTTTAGAAAGTCCATTTAATGGTGAGAAAAACAGTATATAATATGTGTGGGTACAGTAAACGAGTAAGAGGAAAATTACAGCTAAACGCAAACACTGCAGAAATGTAAAAATAGCCATTGTCATTAAGGGTAGAAAATTGAAAAATGGTCCGGTCATTAAGGGGTTAAGTTTTGACCAGACTGTCCCTTTAAGGAAATGTGTTCATAATAATTTCAAAAGAATTATTGTATTGTGTGTATTGGATAATGTTCAATCCTCCAGGGCATTTATTAAAAAGGAAGTTTATGGACGATTTGCAGTAGATTTGTTCCTTTTAGAAAATGTAAATCATAACGTGTTTATGTAGAATTATGTTTTTTTGTTTTTTAAATGTTGTTATACTTTAAAGGGAAAGTCTAGTCAAAATTTAACTTTCATGATTCAGATGGGGCATGCAATTGTAAACAACTTTCCAATTTACTTTCATTTTTAAATTTGCTTTGCCCATTTGGTATTCTTTGTGGAAAGCTAAACCTAGGTAGACTCATAATTAATTTCTAAGCCCTTGAAGACCGCCTTTAATCTCAGTTCATAGTGACAGTTTTTTACAGCTACACAGCTCTAGTTCATCTAAGCCATATAGATAACGTTGTGCTCACTCATGTAAAGGTACCTAGGAGTCAGCACTGATTGGTTAAAATGGAAGTCTATCAAAAGAACTGAAATAAGGGAGCAGTCTGCAGAGGCTTGGATACAATTACAGAGGTAAAACGTATTTTAATATAATAGTGTTGGTTATACAAAACCGGGGAAAGGGTAATATAGGTATTATGTATATTTTTAAACAATAACAATTCTGAAGAAAACTGTTCCTTTAAGCCTTTTAGCCAAAAAATGATTCATTCTTTCATTGGAATAACTTATATATGGGAGATTTATGGGCGATTCTGGAAAAAAAAAAGAACTATGTCATGCAACACATTTTAATTTTACAAAGACACCTGTTATTTTTGTTTTTTCTTGTGCTAGCTGTACATATGAGTCACTGGGTTATGCAGGGCTAAATTTATCAGTCCCAAAAATATATTCATTGGAGACTAAGGCGCTGGTCTTGGTTAGCCTGCACACCAGCATATTTGCCAACCCTTTACAAGGGGTTACCTTGGTGCTGGTATACTCCTTATTTTTCAGGGCTAAAATTATACTCTGTCTTATACTAATTTTATGAAGAACATTTACCTTTTAGTTGTCCCAAAAGATGTTTTCCAAAGATTATCCAAATCTGCTTGATACGTTTCAATCAGTAATAGGATCCATTTCAGATTATCTCAGTGAATATCTTTCCACCAAAGGCTGACCTTAATTAAAAAGTACATGTGACGTAGTCGAGAATGGCCGCACAACTTTAGTGCTCCAGCTTAACCGTCCTCTGTGTGGCAATTTATAAAGCTTTTCTATGTCTTAAATTAAGATTATTTAAACTTGTGCAAAACCAACTAAACATCCGTTCATAAACTCTGCTAAACTTCTTGCTGAACAAAGTACAACTACAGAAGCTGCACTCAAAGAAAAAACACCTGTGGACAGGCAGGTTTCGCACCTGTGTAAAGCAACCGGCACTCCTCCATGGTATTAACGTTGCAGGAGGAGGAGGGGAGCAAAGAGCACCTTGCACAGCAGAAGGAAAGAAGCGAAGCTTACGCTGTATGGAGCTACACCCGCTGTGTGTTTGGTAGTAATTAAAGGAACAGAGACCTTAACACAGTCCTGGCCGTAGCCCTCAGGGAGTGATATAAGGCAAGAATTGGAGATATACCGCATGCGAAGCGGTCCTGCAGTTTGCAGCAGGAGGTAGTGGAGTACAGGTCCGGCGGTATACAGCAGGAGGAGGAGAGGATCCTCCGATCATAGAACTTTGCTACCGGCACGCTGCGTAAGGCTTCACAGTAGAAGCTGCACCTGTGGATAAAGAAACATGCTTGCGGACAGGCAGTACGTGGCATAACTAGAGACTTTACTACCATCACACAGCATTTACCCTCGCACCGGGGGAACGCAGGAAGGCAAGCCCCGGAGGTACACCAACAGTGAAGCGGTCCAGGGACAAACAGCAGAGTGCCCCCTAAGCAAGCCTCTGAACCGTACTTCCCATAAAGTGGACTCGGAAGGTGTACCATAAGGACTCGCGACCGAGAGCAGGGGCAGGAGAAAAAGGCAGCGGGAGGAATACGGATCCAGAGTAGAGAGGAATAGCAGACACTGAGACCCTCCGCACAGATAGCGGCACCCGGCACCCCAGTCAAGAAGGAAAACAGTCCACAAGATCCAGGTGAATCGAGTGGTCTTCTCACGATACCTTATTGGATTACAATTAACTAGAGCGGCATTAAGGCAGACAAAAGCCTAAAGTGGTCTATCTAAGCCGCAGAGGAGATACAGTCTTCTTCTTTCTGCCTGGTTTGGGAAGAGAGAGGACAAGGAGAGTGAGAAAGGGAAGGAAGAAGGAAAGAAAAAGGGAAAAAAAGAGGGTAAGGAAGTAAAGAGAAGAAAGGTAATGTTATCTTTTTCTTTGTTTCTTTGTACCTCTTCATCCTGGGACTGTTAAAACCCTATTAGACTTGAACTACTGCAGATTTGGGACATTACAGGCAGCAGAGTGGCCTAGAGTGGGGAATATATAAGACTGCTTAAGGGGCCCTTCTATTGATCTCAGCAGCATTTGTATTAGTTCCACTGCACTGGAATCAACACCCTCCTAGTGGGGGAAAGCTATCACAGATTAATACAAATTAAATTGCCTATAGCACTCTTAAAGCCTCAGGTATAAGTGTCCCATATACTTTCAGACTCCCAGGTGACACATAATAAATAGGGTCCAGAATGGCCTCAAAGAAAGCAGCTAAACAGGACAAAAATGGGAAATCTAATTCAGCTCATGCATCAAAGGTAGATTCTTTTTTTAAAGCTACTGAACTTTCCTTATTGAATCAATCCTCAGAACGGGTTTCACCTAATATTTCTATATGGTCTCCTGAACCCAATATACCCCTTTTAACAAAAGCTGATTTGCAAGGACTACCTACAAAAGCGGACATTCAAATTCTGCTGGAAGAAATCAGTCAGGTGAAATTATGTATCAAAACTGAATTCACTGCAATAAAAAAAGATATAGGGGAAATAGGGAATAGAGTAGCCCATTTGGAAGAAGACAAAGATGTATGGGCTAACCATATAGACACTATGTCTCAACAGATTCAGCAACAAGGAGAAGTTATCACGTCCCTACAAAATCAGATAGAGGACATGGAGAATAGGCAGAGGAGGTCTAATTTAAGGATCAGGGGGATATCAGAAGATATACACCCAGCAGACCTAGAAACATTCCTGTTAAAATTCTTCACTTCCCTAACAGGGGATGAAACATACTCAGATAGGACAATGGAAAGGTGTCATAGAGCTTTAAAACCGAGGCAAAATAAAGGCAAGCCCCCCAGAGACGTAATAATTAAATTTGCACACTTTAAGGATAAAGAGGCCATATCACAAGCGGCTAGACAACATCAAAATATCATGTATGAGGGTCATCACATTCACATTTTTACTGACATCTCCCCAAAGACTCTACAAAAAAGAAAAGAGCTTAGATTTCTTACTCTGCACCTTAATAACCTAAAAATTCCCTATAGATGGGGATTCCCCTTTGGACTAAGAGCCATAGTGGATGGGAAATCTGCGACCCTAAATTCCCTGCAAGATCTTAGAACTTTCTGTGATACCTTAGGAATCAGTACCCCAGTATCGGACAGATTAAACCAGGAGAGCGGGGAGAATACCATTCTATCTAATTTAAGGGTAGCACAGAGTCTAAAGGGTCAACAATGGATAAAAGTCCCAGTCAGGAGAAAACAGCCGGAAAAGACCAATACTCATGAAGAGTTAATTCCTAAATAACTGTGTTGTGATATCTCCAAATTCTAATACGTGATGACACAAATATTTAAGTTTGCTGCTAAGTGTTTTTTATAACATGTGACCCCTTTTTAAATACAAGGGGTTTCCCCCCTTTCCCCCCCCTTTTTTTTTTTTTTTTTTTTCTCATTTAGGTTTCACGTTAAGTGTATGTATAAATGAATAACATGGTGCACAGAATTTTGTACTTGGGGGTGCCCCTCCCTCCCTCCCCCCTTTGGGGGGGCAGGCGGGGAGGGACACCTTTGATATTTGCACAAGAAAAAGGGAAAGGAAAAATTTTGTCATTTTTGGATATGTATACACACGGGTAGTACAATGTTGTTTGTATTAAAATATGTTTTACGGCCTTAGAAGGGTATTCTCACAGGTAGGAATTTAGATTACAGGGTTAATATTTGGGCTTTGTCAGGTTCAGTTATAAATATGTAGTACAACGTACTGTAGTGTGATTTTTAGAATACCCTCCCCCCCCCCTTTTCGCCTTATGGAGGAGAGGACGAGGAGGGGTATTAGGGTATTTTGCACAAAAACTTTGTTTCATTGAAGTTGTTCACTTGAGATATGGAATTTGCATTTTAGCACCTAATGGGTTTAGTAGTAATTATAATAAGATGTATGGTTAAATTGGGCTTACATAGGCAGCACTATAATGTCAGGGTTTTTTTTTTTTTTTTCTTTTTCCTTTCACTTAGGTTTCACGTTAAGTGTTTGTATAATTGAATTACATAGTACACATAATTTTGTGCTTAAGTGTGCCCCCCCCCTCCCCCTTTTGGGCGACGGGCGGGGCGGGACACTATGATATTTGCACAGAAAATTTTGTCATGATGGACATGAATATACACGGGTAGTATAATGTTGTTTGTATTAAAATATGTCTTACTGCCTTGAAAGGGCATTATCACAGGTAGGAATCTGGATTACATTATTAATATTTGGGGCCATGTTAGGTTTAGTTATAAATATGTAGTACAATGTATAGTGGTGAGGTTTCTAGAATATCCTCCCCCCCTCTCGCCTCATGGAGGGGGGGATGGGGAGGGGTATCAGGGCATTTTGCTCTGAGACTTTGTTTTATTGAAATTACTCACTCTGGATACGGAATCTGTATTTTAACACCTAATGGGCTTAGAAGTAATTATAACTAAAGGTATGTTTAAAATGGGTTTATACGGGTAGCACAATATTGTAAGGGTTTTTTTTTTTTTTTTTTTTCTCTCATTTGAGTTAGAAGGCGATTTATGATTTATGTCCTTAGTAGGACATTCTCATAGAAAGGAATTTAGATCAGTAATTTAATATTGGGTTGTTATGGTCTGGGTAGCTATAAACATGCTGAAGAATGTATTTTTAGTTAGGCCTTTAGCATATCCCTCGCCCCCCCTCACACCTTAGCGGTGAGGGTGGAGAGGGGTTCTAAGGCCCTAGGGTATCCACACAAAAGCCTTGTCTTATAGAAACTACCTATATAGGATATGGAATTTGCATATAAACCCCTAACGGTAGTTATATTAGAGGTATGCCTAAATGGACATACATGGGCAACACAATATGGTTGACAATGTTGGCTTTTTTTTTTTTTTTTTTTCTCCGGGGAGGGGGGTTTTATGGACCTAATATAGCACTCTCGCTAGTTAAAGATATTTGTATAACTTGCTAGTTAAGAGTTTTATAATTAAAAGTATCAGTTATAGTAAGAAATCTGGTAGGGAGGCCCTAATCTCGCCATCCTGTAGGGATGAGATGGGACCAGAAGGCTCTAATCAATAGGGGGTAGCCTAGAGACATAGAATTTTTTTTTTTTAATAACGATAATTTTTCTGCATATTTGCCACAAGGGGAAATCCATCTGTCGGTTTAATTTTCCCTAAAATTAGGTTGTGGGTAAGGTGTGAATGGACTGTGTGTGTGAGTGCCCCCCCTTTTTTTTTTTTCCCTGCTTCCCTCTCTCCTCCTCTTTCTTTTCCTGCCCCTGTCTCCCTGGCACCCCTTTCTTCTGTACCTTTCTTCATATACATTCGCTGGAATTTTGCATTTACTTAAAGAATTAAGTTAGATAAAAGAAAGATTAGCCTATTATCCCAAAACGTGAAAGGTCTTAATAGCCCACAGAAACGTAATAAAGCCCTTCATAGCTTTCTTAAAGAAAAGGGAGATATTGTCTTTGTGCAAGAATCTCATTTCAATAAAAACAAAACACCCAATTTCACAAATAATTATTACCCTACCATTTACCAGAGTTCTAATAATTTAAAGAAAAATGGAGTCTGTATATTATTTCACAGAGATTCTCCATTCCAACTTATCCAAATGGATAAGGATGAAGAAGGGAGATTTATCTGTTTGGTGGGACTATTGTACAACAGACCAGTCACACTAGTTAATATCTATGCCCCAAACAGACGGCAGAAACTATTTTTTAAGAAGATGCATAATCGGATTCTGGATATACAGAAAGGTACCTTAATTATCGGGGGTGATTTTAATATACCAATGGAACCGGGGGAGGATTGCTCTAAATCCAATAGTAATATTTCCAAACATATCATTAACTCAGTTAAATCGAATCTTCTTTCTCTGTCATTAATAGATGTATGGAGGACACTTCATCCAACTATTAGAGATTACACTTATTATTCTCCACCCCAAAAATCTTATACACGTATCGATTATTTTTGGATTGACCAAAATAATTACACCTTAGTTCAAGAGGCCAAAATCCATAATATTACTTGGTCAGACCACTCTCTTATATCTATGCAGCTACGATGGCCCCAGAAACCAACAATTCCTTATCAATGGCGTTTAGATGATAATCTTTTAAAAGACTTTCAAATAAGACAGTCCATATTAAAATCTATAGAATCTTACTTTGACATTAACGTTATAGAAGATACCTCTCCAAGTACCTGGTGGGCCGCGCACAAAGCGGTAATAAGGGGTGAACTCATAAAACATAAAGCGAGAATAAATAGACAAACTAGAGAACACTATGCACAGTTAATGGATTCACTTTCCAGGGCAGAATACAAACATAAGAGGGACCCATATAATAAACAATTGTCTGATTCTCTTAAAAAAGATCGAGAAAAGTTGAATAGTTTCCTGGATAAAGGAGTGCAACGTAGAGCTCTACAGCTTAAAAAGGTATTCTTTAATGGAGGCAATAAAGCCGGCAGACTATTAGCTCGAGCATTAAAAAAAAGAACGCTACAAACATATGTATCTAAAATAAAAGACGGGAAGGGAACCCTTAAATCAGGGAGCCAGGACATCGCCAATGTATTTCAGAGTTATTATCAACAACTATACAACTTGGATACACAAAAGGAAGACAAAAAGTTATTAATAGATAAAGCCAAATACATTAATGAAACAAAGATACCTACTATAACGGACCCCCCAAAAAAAATGTTAGACGAACCTTTCACTTTAGAAGAAATTACACAGAC
The DNA here is from genome assembly GCF_027579735.1 of Bombina bombina. Classification (NCBI taxonomy): domain Eukaryota; kingdom Metazoa; phylum Chordata; class Amphibia; order Anura; family Bombinatoridae; genus Bombina; species Bombina bombina. The sequence continues at coordinate 578,463,043 of NC_069504.1, forward strand.
CATTAAAAAATTTGCTTTGGGGAAAAGTCCAGGAATAGATGGATTTACCTCTATTTATTATAAAACATTAATGGAGACTCTTGCCCCAAAGCTTTTACTATACTTTAACTCAGCAAGTTCAGAACCACTTCTATCTAAAGAAATGCTTGAAGCTAAGATTATAGTCTTACATAAACCAGGTAAAGATCCTAATATTCCAACAAGCTATAGACCTATTTCATTATTGAATAATGATGTTAAAATTTATGCTAAACTCATAGCGAACAGAATTAATAAAATTCTACCGGAAATTATTAACATAGATCAAGTAGGCTTTGTGCCGTGTAGAGAAGCAAGAGATAATACCATCAAGGCACTATATTTAATAAAGTATGTTAAAATACATAAGATCCCTGCGCTTATGCTCTCACTAGACGCAGAAAAGGCCTTTGACCGGCTGGACTGGTCTTTCTTACGATTAACACTCAGTAAATTTGGTCTTGGGGAGAAAATTATACAACGTATCTTTCATCTTTATGTATTACCATCGGCTAGAGTAAAAATTAATGGAGTACTCTCAAAGTCCTTTAAGATTACAAATGGAACGAGACAGGGTTGTCCTCTGTCTCCGATATTATTTGTCCTCTCCATGGAGATTCTAGCTGCGAGAATCCGCTCTGATGTAAATATTTACAGGTATAAAAATAAGGGATCGTGATTTTAAGATATCTTTATACGCGGATGACGTATTACTAACAATATCAGACCCAGACAGGTCCATTAAAAAATTAGATCTGACATTGCAAGAATTCGGAAGCTATTCGAATTTCCTTATTAATAAGGAAAAGTCAGAAGCACTTAAGCTTGGAATTTCATTAAAAGTTTACCGTGAATGTAAGGCGAATAGTACATATGTATGGAGGGATGTCTCTCTAAAATACTTAGGGGTTCAACTGGCTGCCGACGATACACGCCTCTTCTCGGAAAATTACTCTAAATTAGCCGTTAAAATTCAAGAAGATCTTAGTTTATGGAGGTCTAAAATGATATCCTGGCTAGGTCGAATTCACACAGTAAAAATGAATATTCTCCCACGCATTTTATATTTGTTTCAGACTATCCCTATCAATATCCCCTATACTTATTGTCTCAACCTTCAGAAAATTATAAATTCTTTTATTTGGAATCAAACTAAACCAAGAATTAAAGCTTCTATACTCTATAAACCAAGAACAGAAGGAGGGTTAGGCGTACCAAACATCAGAAACTACCATAGAGCAATTACTTTACAAAGGATAATAGATTGGCATACAAATTACAAGAATAAAGCCTGGGTCCAATTAGAAAATAATATAACACCATTCCAACCAATGAATAAATTAATATGGTCCCCAAGTAAAAGTAGACCCCAAAAAATTTTGCAATTCCCAATGATTAAGCATATTTTTTCAACTTGGGGGAAAATTATAACAGAGTACCCCCATATCTCAACTACCCCTTCACCTCTTCTCCCAATAACTAATAACGTGGAGTTCCAGGGGGGGCATATAGCTAGTTATCCTAGTTCACAAAATTTAAATCAAGCCACACCGATATGCCAACTTTTAGAAAATGGGAAGCTCAAACCCCAACAGGAGCTGTTGAACTTAGCTAATGGCACTTTTGGTAAATGGTTAAAATATTTACAATTACAAAACTTTGTGGCACTTCACCCAGAGAAAGCTAAACTGGTCAGAAGTCTAACTAACTTTGAAAAAATCTGCCATAATGAGATTCCAATAAAGAATACTGTCTCATTTAGCTATAAACTTCTAAACACCTCAACAGATTTTACAAAACTTAGTTATATGCAAAAATGGGAATTAGAGACAGGGCGACAAATAGATGACTCAGAGTGGCGGTTAATATGCACTAATGTTGCAAGATCCTCCTCGTCTTCCAATATCCAGGAATTAAACTATAAGATTCTCACTAGATGGTACCTAACGCCAGTCAGATTGCACAGTATATATCCTAACGCTTCCAACCATTGTTGGAGAGGATGCGGCGGGTTGGGCAGCATGCAACATATATGGTGGGAGTGCCCCGGGGTAAAAAGGATGTGGGAACTAATAACAGGATATATCCAGCAGTTGAGTGGGAAGGAAGATTTCGAATTGGATTTATACACAGCTTTATTAAATAAACCCATTAAAGGCTTATGTAAAATAAGAGCCAAACTAATAACGTATATATTAAATGGTTTCAAATCTTTACTGGCTAGAAACTGGAAAAAACCACATGTCCCGGATAGGGAAATGTTAATTTCAAGAATTAATGAGTTATTAGTACTGGAAGGATATACTTATTTAAGAACTAACAGAGAAGAGGTCTTTCAGTCGATACAATTCTACTGGGAAGAATTAAAAAATACAAACCAAATTTAGGGAAGTGGGATGGTAGGGCGTAGGGGGTGTTTGGAGAGGAGGGGACGGGAATCTACGTATAACAACAAATCCTTTTTTTTTTTTTTTTTTCCTCTCCTGCTCATTCTTTATCTTTTATAGTGTTATGTGGGGTGTCTGAGTCTGGGATGTCTGCAGTAATTGTTGTTTTGTCAGGTATGTCTGGGTATAAAATCCAGATAGAGATGATATGTTTATAAAGATGATCCATAGATGCGTAAGATTGATGTAATCTCAGTTTTTTTTAAGTCTTTCTATAGAATCTATGTATCAATATTAAGCAAGTGTTGTTTTTCTTTTTGTTGTTTCTGTATGTTTTTTCTGTATTAAGTCTGAATTTATAATAAAAATTAAAAAAAAAAAAAAAAAGTACATGTGAAAATGAATGTACCTTCCAATACTAAGCACCAAGTCCCTAAACTACTGGGCTCAGTTCCTTTGTCTGCCTATGTCATGTCATTAACAAAAGTAGCATGCGTGTGAAACACATAAATAGAGTATGCTTATCCTCTAAAGGTCTTTGGCTCAATGAAGATGAAGTCAACACTCTTCAGGTGTGTTAGTGTCCTATGTTTGGAGTTTTCCCTGTGAGATCCCGCTACTGTTGCCTTCTGTGCTGTCAGCGATTGAGAGGATTTTTGGCGCACAGAGTGTTGAAATACCTCTCTTGCCCTGTCATGCGCAGACTTCTTTTGTCAGTACACAGGCCTACATAATCCCTGCAGCTGTGCTGCAGAGGAAGTGACAAGGAACACTACATGGCAGTGTGCTTATTGATGTAGAGAACATCAGAGACATTTAAAATATAAAAATAAACCGTAGTTGGCACATTTGTCTAAGTGCATTTATAAGGGACCTCCAATCATGTACTGTCCATTGTAAATGTATGTATGTGTGCTGGGCATTAGTACTGAACACTGACCCATTTGTGATGCCACTTTGTGGCCTCCAACTGTGGCCATACAGACAAGTGTCGGAGGATATGTTAGTTGTGTATAGATCCAGGATACTATGCAAACATGTTCAAAATGTGCATGTTGCCATTGCACACAAAGTGGACTTTGATAGAATGAAAGTGTTAACGGATCTGATATGCCATTTGGTGTTCCACGGTGGCTGCAGAGCAATATGGGTGTATTGCATTGTTCCCCACATGTAAGGTATGCCCCTATATTCTATTAGTTCCTCTTGAGATCAATTCAAGTGTCCTCTGTGTGAGGGAATCCTATGACAGGATGTCACTTGTTGAGGATGGCATTCATAAACTTCCCGATTACACTAGTGAAAGTGTCTTGAGTTATCCTTTATGACATGGTATAAACTAATAATGTGCTGTGTTTAGATACTCTAGATGTCATAAACCTCAGCATCCATTAGTGCACACACTCTGCACGTGTGGGTAAGACGATGGTCACATATGATTGTGCTGAGATAGAGTTGTCCAAGAGCAAGGGAACATGCAAATTTGGGATCCATTTTTGCAAAGCCAAATAGCAAAGTCAATGAGGCCTACTTATCAAGCCGTCAACTGTGCTGCATTCGACGGCACCAATGCGCTCGCCTTACATCACCTAACATCACGGCCGCTGACCTGAATACGCTCTCCATATTTATAAAAAAAACTGTCAAAAAGCCACGCGCCAAGTAAGGGGCTATGAGCAGCGAACTGTTGTTAACTAACAGTCATCAATCTCGCTGCTATTCGGCTTTTTCCCAGGTTTATTTATTGCCCGTCACTAAACACCACCACTATACTAAAATGTTTAACCCCTATCCTGCCGCTCCCGGACCCCGCCGCAACTAAATAAAGTATTAACCAATATCCCGCCACTCCCGGAGCCCACCGCAACTACATAAATATATCAACCCCTAAACCCCTGGCCTCCCACATCACTACTACTTACCAAACCTATTAACCCCTAAACCGCCAGCCCCCCCCACATCGCCATAAACTAAATTAATCTAATAACCCCTTAACCTAACAACCCGCTAACTTTACATTAAATATTAACTCATCTCTATCTTATAATAAATTTAAACTTACCTTTAGAATTAAATTAAACTATATTAAACTACTAATTAACCTACCCTAACTATTATACTAAAATTACATTAAACTATATTAAACTATTAATTAACCTACCCTAACTATTATACTAAAATTACATTAAACTATATTAAACTAATAATTAATCAGGGCATGTCCGGACTAGCGCCTAAGATGGCCACTTTCTTAGGGGCTCTAATCTTAAGAGCTACTATCCGTCAAAAAATCTAAATTATTTCACACCTTCAAGTATTGGGATTCTTCTCCTGCACTGAAGGACACCTATATCATATTTATAAGAGCTCCGTCCTGAACCGGACGACTGGACCTTTTCACAGAAACCTAGAAGGACACATCCTAGCACTCCTCCCCGGTTATCGGGTACACAAAGATCACTCTCTCATCTCCAGCCACTCTACGCATCCCAACTATGGAGAACTCTAACAATGAAATACTAGCCCTCTTAACAGAGTTTGATAGACTGATGTTGCGTCAATTTCATAGCCTGATCACAATGTTATGCCCTGAACATGAGCACATACCTACTTCAAACATGGCGGAGATGGAGGAGTCAGCTGAACGACATGCACAACCTAAGAATAGTGCCTCTACTCATGATCCGCAACAATCATGAAACTCTCATGTTCGCTCTCCTCCTGTCCCAGAGGATGCGGCCGGCCCTGGGGGAGGGGGGGAGAGTAGATTGTCGATCTCTAAAAAGCACTCTTCAGAAGCTAACACGGAAAAGCAGGCCCCAGTCTCTAATGGCATCGAAAGTAACTGGAAAACCTTAGTAACCTATAGTCTCTCCTCGAGCTGGCTAGATGACTGTGATAGTTGACTGTTTAGCAGGAAACAACGAAAATCTCCCCCTCACATAACTACCCAACAGCACATACAGCCTATTCTGCACCTGAGATTGGCGCAAGTATCGGATACTGAAGTTTGGCCTATACCTACTGTATGCACAGTGTATCCATGGTTCAAGGGGCTCAGTGTTTTCATGTTTGCTGCTTCTCATCAAAGGGCCGATCGTGGTCAGTACAAGACTTCCACTTGCTCCAGCAGAGGAGTTGGCTAGCAGCATTAGGTGTTTAATTTAGAGAGTCGGTACAGCCAAGAACGTTTGTCAACAGGCTATTTAGACACTCTCTCTGAGCTCATTCATTGGGACTTACAGTTAAGTTCTCTGTTTAATATTTTCGTTCTCTGGGACACTTTTATACTAAAGAACCAACCGTGATGAGGGTTGAGTGTGGGACTATGACTCTCTCCTGATAGGTTCCCCCCTTGCTTATATTGTTGCTGTTGTTCTATCAGTTAGAAGTGTACCTTGTTGGTTTTAAATTTTATCCCAGAGTTATCAGAGGTTTAGCCGTACCTTACTGACTTCATATGAGAGACCAATACAAATGTTCTTATTAGCATTTTATCACTCAGCTAACATCTTTACTAAAGAATATATAACCTCTGTTGATGTTTTAGTGGTATACTTAGCATGTACTTAATGTTGTACCTAGGTTTCTTATACATTCTCTCACACATAGGCATAATCCCTTCTAACATTACCCCCTACTCATTTTGATCTCACAGTCATTCTGCTGCAGCTCCAATGACAAGAGACTAGCACTGCCCCTTTCTTAACAACATAGTACCTAAGTAGTTTGCAAAGGTTCCTTCATCACCCATCTAGATATAGCTAACACTATACAGAAGACAGCACCTTCCCCCACCCAATTGCTCAGACTACAATTTAGCTTGTCCCCCATATTTCCCTAAAAGGGGGATAAGATGATTCAACTACAAGTCTGAAGCAGATTACTCTTTGTATTAAGTGCCTATTGATTCTCTTATGGTTACCCAGTCCTATGTTTCATGACTTGACAACTTGCTGACCCATCCAGGTTTCTCATTATTAGACAGTGCTTATGTTGTTTACAAAGTGATACCTTTACTATAGATAGTTACAAAGCTCCCCTAGATATTATAGAGGTCCGATCTGCATTATGAGGTTCCTAACCTGTCTCATTAACTGTGTTAAACAGCAGAATTCTTTCTGGCATCAATTATAGAAAGCCACATCTGGGTCGTGTATGCACATCCACTAAGCACAACTAACTAACATACGGCTAGATTTAGAGTTTTGTCGGTAAGGACCCGCGTAGCTAACGCCCGCTTTTTTCTGGCCGCACCATAAAAATAACTCTGGTATTGAGAGTCCACATAAAGGCTGCGTTAGGCTCCAAAAAAGGAGCGTAGAGCATTTTTAACGCAGCTTCAACTCTCGATACTAGAGTTGCTTACACAAGCGGCCAGCCTCAAAAATGTGCTCGTGCACGATTCCCCCATAGGAAACAATGGGGCTGTTTGAGCTGAAAAAAAACCTAACACCTGCAAAAAAGTCGCGTTCAGCTCCTAACGCAGCCCCATTGTTTGCTATGCGTAAACACTTCCTAAGTCTGCACCTAACACCCTAACATGTACCCGAGTCTAAACACCCCTAACCTTACACTTATTAACCCCTATTCTGCCGCCCCCGCTATCGCTGACCCCTGCATATTATTATTAACCCCTAATCTACCGCTCCGGACACCATCGCTACTTACATTATCCCTATGTACCTCTAATCTGCTGCCCTAACATCGCCAACCCCTATATTATATTTATTAACCCCTAATCTGTCCCCCACAACGTCGCCTCCACCTGCCTACACTTATTAACCCCTAATCTGCCGAGCGGACCTGAGCGCTACTATAATAAAGTTATTAACCCCTAATCTGCCTCACTAACCCTATAATAAATAGTATTAACCCCTAATCTGCCCTCCCTAACATCGCCGACACCTAACTTCAATTATTAACCCCTAATCTGCCGACCGGAGCTCACCGCTATTCTAATAAATGTATTAACCCCTAAAGCTAAGTCTAACCCTAACACTAACACCCCCCTAAGTTAAATATAATTTAGATCTAACGAAATTAATTAACTCTTATTAAATAAATTATTCCTATTTAAAGATAAATACTTACCTGTAAAATAAATCCTAATATAGCTACAATATAAATTATAATTACATTGTAGCTATTTTAGGATTAATATTTATTTTACAGGCAACTTTGTAATTATTTTAACCAGGTACAATAGCTATTAAATAGTTAAGAACTATTTAATAGTTACCTAGTTAAAATAATTACAAAATTACCTGTAAAATAAATCCTAACCTAAGTTACAATTAAACCTAACACTATACTATCATTAAATTAATTAAATAAAATACCTACAATTACCTACAATTAAACCTAACACTACACTATCAATAAATTAATTAAATACAATACCTACAATTACCTACAATTAAACCTAACACTACACTATCAATACATTAATTAAATACAAAACCTACAAATAACTACAATGAAATAAACTAACTAAAGTATAAAAAATAAAAAAGAACTAAGTTACAAAAAATAAAATAATATCTACAAACATAAGAAAAATATTACAACAATTTTAAACTAATTACACCTACTCTAAGCCCCATAATAAAACAACAAAGCCCCCCAAAATAAAAAATGCCCTACCCTATTCTAAATTACTAAAGTTAAAATCTCTTTTACCTTACCAGCCCTGAACAGGGCCCTTTGCGGGGCATGCCCCAAGAAGTTAAGCTCTTTTGCCTGTAAAAAAAAAACATACAATACCCCCCCCCAACATTACGACCCACCACCCACATACCCCTAATCTAACCCAAACCCTCCTTAAATAAACCTAACACTAAGCCCCTGAAGATCTTCCTACCTTGTCTTCACCATACCAGGTTCACCGATCGGTCATGAAGAGCTCCTCCGATGTCCTGATCCAAGCCCAAGCGGGGGGCTGAAGATGTCCATGATCCGGTAGAAGTCTTCATCCAAGCGGGGCAGAAGAGGTCTTCCATCCGATTGAAGTCTTCATCCAGGCGGCATCTTCTATCGACATCCATCTGGAACGGAGCGGCAGCATCCTGAAGACCTCCGACGCGGAACATCCATCCTGGCCGACGACTGAATGACGAATGACGGTTCCTTTAAATGACGTCATCCAAGATGGCGTCCCTCGAATTCCGATTGTTCCGATCAGCCAATAGAATGCGAGCTAAATCTGATTGGCTGATTCCATCAGCCAATCAGAATATTCCTACCTTAATTCCGATTGGCTGATAGAATCCTATCAGCCAATCGGAATTCGAGGGACACCATCTTGGATTACAGGCAAAAGAGCTGAACTTCTTGGGGCATGCCCCGCAAAGGGCCCTGTTCAGGGCTGGTAAGGTAAAAGAGCTTTTAACTTTAGTAATTTAGAATAGGGTAGGGCATTTTTTATTTTGGGGGGCTTTGTTGTTTTATTAGGGGGCTTAGAGTAGGTGTAATTAGTTTAAAATTGTTGTAATATTTTCTTATGTTTGTAGATATTTTTTTATTTTTTGTAACTTAGTTCTTTTTTATTTTTTGTACTTTAGTTAGTTTATTTCATTGTAGTTATTTGTAGGTTTTGTATTTAATTAATGTATTGATAGTGTAGTGTTAGGTTTAATTGTAGGTAATTGTAGGTATTGTATTTAATTAATTTATTGATAGTGTAGTGTTAGGTTTAATTGTAGGTAATTGTAGGTATTTTATTTATTTAATTAATTTAATGATAGTATAGTGTTAGGTTTAATTGTAACTTAGGTTAGGATTTATTTTACAGGTAATTTTGTAATTATTTTAACTAGGTAACTATTAAATAGTTCTTAACTATTTAATAGCTATTGTACCTGGTTAAAATAATTACAAAGTTGCCTGTAAAATAAATATTAATCCTAAAATAGCTACAATTTAATTATAATTTATATTGTAGCTATATTAGGATTTATTTTACAGGTAAGTATTTAGCTTTAAATATGAATAATTTATTTAATAAGAGTTAATTAATTTTGTTAGATGTAAATTATATTTAACTTAGGGGGGTGTTAGTGTTAGGGTTAGACTTAGCTTTAGGGGTTAATACATTTATTAGAATAGCGGTGAGCTCCGGTCGGCAGATTAGGGGTTAATGTTTGAAGTTAGGTGTCGGCGATGTTAGGGAGGGCAGATTAGGGGTTAATACTATTTATTATAGGGTTAGTGAGGTGGGTTAGGGGTTAATAACTTTATTATAATAGCGGTGCGGTCTGGTCGGCAGATTAGGGGTTAATAAGTGTAGGCAGGTGGAGGCGACGTTGTGGGGGGCAGATTAGGGGTTAATAAATATAATATAGGGGTCGGCGGTGTTAGGGGCAGCAGATTAGGGGTACATAAGGATAGCTTAAGTAGCGGCGCTTTGCGGTCGGCAGATTAGGGGTTAATAAGTGTAGGTAGCTGGCGGCGACATTGTGGGGGGCAGGTTAGGGGTTACTAAATATAATATAGGGGTCGGCGGTGTTAGGGGCAGCAGATTAGGGGTACATAAGGATAACGTAGGTGGCGGTCGGCAGATTAGGGGTTAAAAAAATTTAATCGAGTGTCGGCGATGTGGTAGGACCTCGGTTTAGGGGTACATAGGTAGTTTATGGGTGTTAGTGTACTTTAGAGCACAGTAGTTAAGAGCTTTATAAACCGGCGTTAGCCCAGAAAGCTCTTAACTACTGACTTTTTTCCTGCGGCTGGAGTTTTGTCGTTAGAGTTCTAACGCTCACTTCAGCCACGACTCTAAATACCGGAGTTAGAAAAATCCCATTGAAAAGATAGGATACGCAATTTACGTAAGGGGATCTGCGATATGGAAAAGTCGCGGCTGAAAAGTGAGCGTTAGACCCTTTTTTGAGTGACTCCAAATACCAGAGTTAGCCTAAAACCAGCGTTAGGAGCCTCTAACGCTGGTTTTCACGGCTAACGCCAAACTCCAAATCTAGGCCATAATTTGGGGGTATGTGAATATGTACACATTCTTTGGTTTTAAGGTTTACATGGCTATGAATAATACTTCTCATGCTCTACATCCAACTACTTATAAGGTATTCACATTATCCTATCCACAAGAGAACTAGCTTTTTCATTTAAATTAATGTGGTATAACCTTACATTTTGCCCTCAGATTGATGCTATAATAGCTTAACTCTCATTCTCTAGGAGGGAGTTGGATGTACGTGGCTGGTCTCTGCCATTACTATATTTCACACCTATTGTTGTCGCCATAGAGTTAGTCCTGTGTACAGTGATGTAGTTCCTAAATTTACCCCAGATTGCTTTCACTTTATTAGTAGATATTAAAGGAATATATATGGTGTAAGGTTCGAAAATCTTGGGAATACCATATGAGCATAGCTTAAATGGTTAATTTCTTTGGCACTCTCATTGAAGCCCCATTTAACATAACATTTGTCCTGGAATATTATGTACCATAACTGTTTTTAAGTAGGTATTATAATTGGTTAACTCAGAGAAAGGTTCATTGATCGTATTTATTTATGCTATGGGCTCTGGGTAACTCTTCTTCACAAATTGTTAGTATACATATTACTAATTTCATGCACTTATACACTCATATTTGTTTGATGTGTTTTCATGGTGGACCTAAGGTAGATAACAGAGATGTATTTTTGGAGTTTTACTATTCAACTCAAGGATCATTAAGGATTCATATATATTCCACATTATCTTGCTATATCAATATCCCACAATATTCTGTTCATTTCCATCATATGAGGCTAATTTTTATGGGGGTTCTCAAGAAAATCTCTATATGGCATACCCCCTTTCCAGCTTTCAAATATTTGTAAACCCTCTTTTATCACAGTTCATTGGCTTTATCATGCACCTAAGAAAAATCCACTACTAATGTACTACATTATATCGATGTTGCTATTTTATAAAATCCCTCCGGACACACACCCCCCTTCCCCCTTCCCTTTTTAATTTTTAAGTAGCTATTCTTCGTTTGAATGATTCGTCCCCCCTTCCCACCTATTTTGAACGGCTCTCGCCCGTTGATCCTCCCTTCCCCCCTTATGTGCTATGGTCCAAAAGTGGCCAAGTTGAAAGCTTACCCCCAACATCTAGACATCACATAATAGACTAAAGAGGATCTCTTTTTATAGATGTGGGGCACATTTCCCATATTATATATTATAAATTGAAGTTCCATTTTATTGAGTCCAAACCTTCTTCCCTACATTTTGTAAAAGCATTATGTGTGATTCCATTTTAATATATGGACCTCACACTATAGATCTCATCACCTCCGCTCCAAAAATTAACATATGAGACTTACTTTATACCCCTTGATTGTGGTAACTTTTATCTATCCCTAGTATCACATCTTTACCATTTCATGTGCATACTTTTTTGTTTGAACATTAAATGGGGTTATGAAGACGCAATCTTGATCTTATTTGATATTCTCTATGTGAGTGTAATATATATTCTGCTTTGATGTAAATTTTTGTTCATGGACGATCTTTGTACGTTACCTTTTGTTTCTCACAACTTCAATAAAAAAATTTGTTTAAAAAACAAACAAACTAATAATTAATCTACCCTAACTATTATACTAAAATTACATTAAACTACAAATTAAATTAACTATATTACAAATTTAAACACCTAACCCTACTCAAGTTATTTAAATCTACTATTAAATATTACTAAGTTACAAAAAACTAACAACTAAGTTACACAAAATAAAAAATACTAAGTTACAAACAAAAAATAAACACTGTTACACAAAATAAAAAATAAATTATAAAATATTTTAACTAATTACACCTAATCTAAGAGCCCTATGAAAATAAATAGCCCCCCCAAAATAAACCCCCCAGCTTACAATAAACTACCAATGGCCCTTAAAAGGGCCTTTTGCGGGGCATTGCCCCAAAGAAATCAGCTCTTTTACCTGTAAATAAAAATACAAACACCCCACAACAGTAAAACCCACCACCCACACAACCAAACCCTCCAAATAAAAACCTAATCCAAAAAACCTAAGCTCCCCATTGCCCTGAAAAGGACATTTGGATGGGCATTGCCCTTAAAAGGGCATTTAGCTCTTTCTCAGCCCAAACCCCTAATCTAAAATTAAAACCCACCCAATAAACCCTTAAAAAAAACTAACACTAACCCCCAAAGATCCACTTACAGTTTTTGAAGACCTGACATCCATCCTCAACAAAGCGGCAGAAGTCCTCAGCGAAGCCGGCAGAAGTCTTCATCCAAGCGGGCCGAAGTCTTAATCCAAGTGGGCAGAAGTCTTCATCCAGACGGCATTTTCTATCTTCATCCATCCGGCGCGGAGAATCCTCTTCAATCGACGTCTTCTGGAACAATGAAGTTTCCCTTTAAATGACATCATCCAAGATGGCGTCCCTTCAATTCCAATTGGCTGATAGAATTCTATCAGCCAATCGGAATTAAGGTTAAAAAAATCCTATTGGCTGTTGCAATCAGCCAATAGGATTGAGCTTTGATCCTATTGGCTGATCCAATCAGTCAATAGAATGCAAGCTCAATCCTTTTGGCTGATTGGATCAACCTTAATTCCGATTGGCTGATATAATTCTATCAGCCAATTGGAATCTAAGGAATGCCATCTTGGATGACGTAATTTAAAGTGAAACTTCATTGTTCCAGAATACGTCATAAGGAGAGGATGCTCCGCGCCAGATGTCTTGAAGATGTGAGCCGCTCCGCGCCAGATGGATGAAGATAGAAGATGCCGTCTGGATGAAGACTTCAGCCCGCTTGGATGAAGACTTCTGCTGGCTTTACTGAGGACTTCTGCCGCTTCGTTGAGGATGGATGTCGGGTCTTCAAAATCTGTAAGTTTTTTTAAAGGGTTTATTGGGTAAGTTTTAATTTTAGGTTAGGGACTTTGGGTAGAAAAAGAGCTAAATGCCCTTTTAAGGTCAATTCCCATCCAGATGCCCTTTTCAGGGCAATGGGAAGCTTAGGTTTTTTAGATAGGTTTTTATTTGGGGGGTTTGGTTGTGTGGGTGGTGGTTTTTACTGTTGGGGGGTATTTATATTTTTATTTACAGGTAAAAGAGCTGATTTCTTTGGGGCAATGCCCCGCAAAAGGCCATTTTGAGGGCCATTGGTAGTTTATTGTAGGATAGAGTTTTTTATTTGGGGGGGGGCTTTTTTATTTTCATAGGGCTCTTAGGTTAGGTGTAATTGGTTTAAATATTTTATAATTTATTTTTTATTTTGTGCAATTTAGTGTTTTGTTTTTTTGTAACTTAGTGTTTTTTATTTTGTGTAACTTAGTTTTTTGTAATTTAGGCCTTGATTTGGAGTTTGGCGGTAGATGGGCTGTTAACGCTACGCGGGCTTTTTTCTGGCCGCACCATAAAATTAACTCTGTATCGAGAGTTCAAAAAAATGCTGCGTTAGGCTCCAAAAAAGGAGCGTAGAGCATTTTTACCGCAAATGCAACTCTCGATACCAGAGTTGCTTACGGACGCGGCCAGCCTCAAAACGTGCTCGTGCACGATTCTCCCATAGGAAACAATGGGGCTGTTTGAGCTGAAAAAAAACCTAACACCTGCAAAAAAGCTGCGTTCAGCTCCTAACGCAGCCCCATTGTTTCCTATAGGGAAACACTTCCTACGTCTGCACCTAACACTCTAACATGTACCCCGAGTCTAAACACCCCTAACCTTACACTTATTAACCCCTAATCTGCTGCCCCCGCTATCGCTGACCCCTGCATATTATTATTAACCCCTAATCTGCCGCTCTGTAAACCGCCGCAACTTACATTATCCCTATGTACCCCTAATCTGCTGCCCCTAACACCGCCGACCCCTATATTATATTTATTAACCCCTAACCTGCCCCCCACAACGTCGCCGCCAGCTACTTACAATAATTAACCCCTAATCTGCCGACCGCAAAGCGCCGCCACCTACGTTATCCTTATGTACCCCTAATCTGCTGCCCCTAACACTGCCGACCCCTATATTATATTTATTAACCCCTAATCTGCCCCCCTCAACGTCGCCGTCATCTGCCTACACTTATTAACCCCTAATCTGCCGAGCGGACCTGAGCGCTACTATAATAAAGTTATTAACTTAACATTAACATCCGGACCGGCAAACATCTTCATCCAAGCGGCATCTTCGATCTTCTTCCATCCGGTGCGGAGCGGGTCCATGTTGAAGCAGCCGACGCGGATCCATCCTCTTCTTCCGGCGTCTCCCGACGAATGACGGTTCCTTTAAGGGACGTAATCCAAGATGGCCTCCCTTGAATTCCGATTGGCTGATAGGATTCTATCAGCCAATCGGAATTAAGGTAGGAATATTCTGATTGGCTGATGGAATCAGCCAATCAGAATCAAGTTCAATCCGATTGGATGATCCAATCAGCCAATCAGATTGAGCTTGCATTCTATTGGCTGTTCCGATCAGCCAATAGAATGCGAACTCAATCTGATTGGCTGATTGGATCAGCCAATCGGATTGAACTTGATTCTGATTGGCTGATTCCATCAGCCAATCAGAATATTCCTACCTTAATTCCGATTGGCTGATAGAATCCTATCAGCCAATCGGAATTCGAGGGACGCCATCTTGGATGACGTCCCTTAAAGGAACCGTCATTCTTCGGGAGACGCCGGAAGAAGAGGATGGATCCACGTCGGCTGCTTCAACATGGACCCGCTCCGCACCGGATGGAAGAAGATCGAAGATGCCGCTTGGATGAAGATGTTTGCCGGTCCGGATGTCCTCTTCTTGCCGGATAGGAGGAAGACTTTGGACCCTCTTCTGGACTTCTTCAGTGGATGTCTAGCCCCCGCTTGGGTTGGATGAAGATATCGGAGCCAGGACCGATCGGTGATACCCGGTGAGGTGAAGACAAGGTAGGAAGATCTTCAGGGGCTTAGTGTTAGGTTTATTTAAGGGGGGTTTGGGTTAGATTAGGGGTATGTGGGTGGTGGGTTGTAATGTTGGGGGGGGGGGTATTGTATGTTTTTTTTTACAGGCAAAAGAGCTGATTTTCTTGGGGCATGCCCCGCAAAGGGCCCTGTTCAGGGCTGGTAAGGTAAAAGAGCTTTTAAATTTATTAATTTAGAATAGGGTAGGGCATTTTTTTATTTTGGGGGTCTTTGTTATTTTATTAGGGGGCTTAGAGTAGGTGTAATTAGTTTAAAATTGTTGTAATATTTTTCTTATGTTTGTAAATATTTTTTTATTTTTTTGTAACTTAGTTCTTTTTTATTTTTTGTACTTTAGTTAGTTTATTTCATTGTAGTTATTTGTAGAAATTGTATTTAATTTATTTATTGATAGTGTAGTGTTAGGTTTTATTGTAGGTAATTGTAGGTATTTTATTTAATTAATTTATTGATAGGGTAGTGTTAGGTTTAATTATAACTTAGGTTAGGACTTATTTTACAGGTAATTTTGTTATTATTTTAACTAGGTAACTATTAAATAGTTCTTAACTATTTAATAGCTATTGTACCTGGTTAAAATAATTACAAAGTTGCCTGTAAAATAAATATTAATCCTAAAATAGCTACAATGTAATTATAATTTATATTGTAGCTATATTAGGATTTATTTTACAGGTAAGTATTTATCTTTAAATAGGAATAATTTATTTAATAAGAGTTAATTAATTTCGTTAGATTTAAATTATATTTAATTTAGGGGGGTGTTAGTGTTAGGGTTAGACTTAGCTTTAGGGGTTAATACATTTATTAGAATAGCGGCGAGATTCGGTCGTCAGATTAGGGGTTAATAATTGAAGTTAGGTGTCGGCGATGTTAGGGAGGGCAGATTAGGGGTTAATACTATTTATGATAGGGTTAGTGAGGCGGATTAGGGGTTAATA
Organism: Bombina bombina; assembly: GCF_027579735.1. NCBI lineage: Eukaryota > Metazoa > Chordata > Amphibia > Anura > Bombinatoridae > Bombina > Bombina bombina. The sequence continues at coordinate 578,479,350 of NC_069504.1, forward strand.
ACTTTATTATAGTAGCGCTCAGGTCCGCTCGGCAGATTAGGGGTTAATAAGTGTAGGCAGGTGTCGGCGACGTTGAGGGGGGCAGATTAGGGGTTAATAAATATAATATAGGGGTCGGCGGTGTTAGGGGCAGCAGATTAGGGGTACATAAAGATAACGTAGGTGGCGGCGCTTTGCGGTCGGCAGATTAGGGGTTAATTATTGTAAGTAGCTGGCGGCGACGTTGTGGGGGGCAGGTTAGTGGTTAATAAATATAATACAGGGGTCGGCGGTGTTAGGGGCAGCAGATTAGGGGTACATAAGTATAACGTAGGTGGCGGTCGGCAGATTAGGGGTTAAAAAAATTTAATCGAGTGGCGGCGATGTGGGGGGGCCTCGGTTTAGGGGTACATAGGTAGTTTATGGGTGTTAGTGTACTTTAGGGTACAGTAGTTAAGAGCTTTATGAACCGGCGTTAGCCCATAAAGCTCTTAACTCCTGCTTTTTTCCTGCGGCTGGAGTTTTGTCGTTAGATATCTAACGCTCACTTCAGAAACGACTCTAAATACCGGAGTTAGGAAGATCCCATTGAAAAGATAGGATACGCAAATGGCGTAGGGGGATCTGCGGTATGGAAAAGTCGCGGCTGAAAAGTGAGCGTTAGACCCTATTTTGAGTGACTCCAAATACCGGCGGTAGCCTAAAACCAGCGTTAGGAGCCTCTAACGCTGGTTTTCACGGCTAACGCCAAACTCTAAATCTAGGCCTGTGTGTTTTTTTTTAAAGCGCTTTATTGAACAAAACATAATATAAGATACATGTCGAATGATATACATATGTCAAAGATGCAAATACAGGCTTACAAATATTGCCTGAGTGCAAAGTACAAAACATTTACATTATATATCCATATATTGGTTGTACATGAAATCAAGTTCTGACTGTCGAGCAAGTTTTGCATGTCTGTGACTACCAGGAAAAAAAAAAACAGAAAGGTTAGGGCTATTTCAACATGTACTCTCAATGTTGAGGAAATACCAGATCATTAACATAGATGTAGAATGTTATATGTTTAGCCACTAGTATATGTTTCCTATGCTACACTCTATGAAAAATGTAGTGATTGGAAATTATTTGTACTAGCCCTTACAAGTCAGAGAAGTGCATGTGTACCCCAGTTAAGGGGAGAATCAAGCAGTAAAAAAAAAATTTTTTTTTCTTCTTTTTTTGATAGTCATAAGGGGGATATTAAAACGAATATCCCCTAGCTGGTTTAGTATATGGACAACCAAAAGGAAACTTCACATAAAATAGAGAAGAGTCAGAAAGAGAAGAGAAGAGAAGGATAGAAAGATAGAGGAGAGGGGGGGAAAAAGGGAGGGGATGGGGTGGGAAAGGAACCTCAAAAGGGTGGAAGGGATAAACTGACAGTTGAGTTTAGATGACGGTGGGGACTAATTGGACGACTAAGGGGGTTGGAGGAACCACTTACTCCAGATCGCCCAGTAACTGTTCATGCGATCAATTGTATTATAAAAGCCCCTTTCCATAGAAGCCAAGTAGTCAATGAGTTGAGTGACCTGGGTTATGGTCGGGGCCTCTGACTTTTTCCATGTCCTGGCAATACAGACCTTAGCTGCAAGTAGGATTGTAGCTCCCAGAATTTGTTGAGATCTCTAGAGGTTCTGAAGTCCTACATGGAGGAGGACCAGGACCGGGGTCACGGAGAGTGACACACCTAAGTCTGAGCTTCAATTAAATAGAATATCAGCACTGCTGTTTCTTGTCCAAGTGCTCGAGTGACAGGGGTAAAAAAATGCTATTTCCCCAAATGTAATGTAACAAATGTAGAGTCACCAGCACTGTATTTTATATCTTTATTAGGAATCTAAAAAACAGCAACGTTTCGGGGTATTAACCCCTTAGTCATGTTATTAATACATACACTTTGTATTTAATTTATACTCTATACTTGGCACCAAACTGACCTCTCACGATCCTATGGCGCCACCTGCTGGCCATCTTCAATACTGTCAACAGTGTACAATATCAATATTAAAAACATTAGGATACACCACTCAATTATTTCAGATGTCTTATTACTACATTATTACCACATTATTTCTCCTGCACCTATTTTATTCTTCTGACTACCCTCAATGATTCTGCTCATTTTAATTTAATTTAATAAAATGTCTCTCTACATTATATTTTTTTTTTTTTTTTTTTTTTTTTTCAACAAGCTTTATTGACAAAGATAAAGGTTTAACAAGTGCCATGGAATACATCCGGCGTTATACATTTGAATCAGTAAAAGAATAAAAATAAAGGAAAGAACATAAGGTAGAAACAATGCCATCAGATGATCAGAGTCCTGAGGGCCATGGCAATGCGTACCCGATAATGGTATTTCAGTAAAACAGAGTAGCTTGTAGAGTCTCTTTTTTTTTTTTTCCATAACCTGTGGACAGAATGTCCACTAAACATTTGAACTTTGCTATATAACATATTTCAGCTTAACAGTCCTTGCAAATGTAAAACACTTGAATAAAAGATAACCATCAGTTAAATAATGATTGAAAAGCAAGATTAAAGTTCCAGTGAACCAAACAGGACATAGGCCCGAGGCAAAATTCCAGATGTATCTAACGTTTTTCGCGCCATTTAAAGTGAATTAAGCAGATTTAAGCAGACAAAGCTACCCCAGCAGTAGAGTTATGTGGTTGGGGGGGATTTCTAGTATATGTATAAATATATGTCTCCCAGAATAGGGACATGGCACAGTAGAAGTCCATCCTATTTGTTTTCTGATAATGAAATTTTTCTAGGGACAGGAGAAGTGTAACATTTTGTGACCAATCTCTCTGTGTTGGAATACAACGCTGTTTCCATAACCTAGGAACCAGTTGCTTAGCCCCGCTTAACATGATATATAATAGAACCTGTCTATACTTACATTTGATCTTAGGCGGGTTGTTAAATAATAGCGTTAGAGGGTTAAAGGGGATGTCTGTTGAAAGGACCTTTTGTATTTCTTTATGAATGTTCTGCCAAAAGGGTTGGAGTATAGGGCAATCCCACCAAATATGGAGGAGTGACCCTGTTTGTTTACAGTCCCTCCAGCATAACGGGTCAGACTGAGGATAAATCTTGGCTAACCTGCCAGGATAGAGGTACCATCTTTCTAGAAGTTTTAAGTTCGTTTCTGTGATACTCATTGAAGAGGGTGCTTTTCCCATTTGTTGAAATATTATTCCCCAGGTCCCTGGAGAGACTTCGTGCCCGAGTTCAATTTCCCATGTTTTAGTGTATGGCGGTAGGTGTTTAGAGTGAAGGGCAATGAGCATTTTGTATATCTTAGAAAGGGAACCCTTCGCTAGTTGTGAAGAGTGGCATAATGTTTCAAAGGGGTTTAAGCCTCTTGTCAAGTTGGGCTTGTCTTTGTGACAAGAGAGGAAGTGAGATAATTGTAGATATTCAAACCATTTGTTAAAAAAAACAATGTTTTTGTCTGCCAAGGCTATTTTGGGTAGGATGGCTCCCTTTTCAATAACTAAGTGACAGGGTAAACCTGTTGTCAGTGTGTATGGTTCGTCTAGCCATTTCTGTGATAGCGGGGGAAAGTCAGTGTTATGTAGTAGTGGGGTTAGTGGTGAAGGGATGGTAGAGATACCTTTCTGAGGGCGCGTGAGGTGATCCCATGAGGAGAGTGTATCAAGTACCAGTGAGGGGGTAAGCGGTGGTAGAGTCCTGCATTGTCTATATGTCCAGCACATAGAACCTAAGCTTCTCGTACTGGTTAAGTCATGCTCAAGCCTGACCCATTCCTTATCTGGATTGTTTTTGCACCAATCGACCACTCTGGTCAGTTGTGCTGCCTGTAGATATAATAAGAGGTTAGGTACTCCTAGTCCCCCTTCATCTCTATTCCTATAAATTATGCTTTTAGCTATTCTAGGACGTTTGTGTGCCCATACGAATCCATTTATAAAGGATTGTGCGAAATGTATGTACTGCGGAGGAGGCTGTATGGGTATTGTCTGAAACATGTATAGAAAGCGTGGTAGAATACTCATTTTGAAGGCTTGTATCCTACCAAGCCAGGAGAGGTGTTTGTTACGCCAGGCCCCTATATCTGTTCTGATGGAGGTCAGGAGGTGATGGTGGTTTAAGTGAAGTAAGGATTCTCTCGATTTTGTTAAGCGGATCCCTAAGTAATTTATAGAAGTTTGTTGCGACCGGAATTGGAATTCTTTAGTGATCTGCTGGGAGGTCTGGTCAGTGATATTTATGCCTAAGAACTCCGATTTCTGCATGTTAATTTTAAAGTTAGAGAGGGAGCTATAAGTTTCTATAATCGGCAGTAGTGCCCCTAGGGAATGTAAGGGGGAAGTTAGTGAAAATAAAATGTCGTCTGCATAGAGAGTGGATTTATATTGGGTATCTGCAATATGTATGCCATGGACTCCCTCCTCTCTCCTGACCCTGGAGGCCAAAACCTCCATGGCCAGGATAAACAGAATGGGAGACAGAGGGCAGCCCTGTCTCGTTCCGTTTAGTATGGGGAATGCGTCAGATAAGGAATCGTTCAATTTGATTCGGGCTTTCGGTGTCTGATAGAGGGCAAAAAATTTTTCGATAAGTTTTTCACCCAGTCCAAATTTAAATAATGTGGATTTGAGAAACAGCCAGTCTAGCCTATCAAAGGCCTTTTCAGCATCGATGGCAAGGAAGATTGAGGGGATATTTTGTGACTGGGTGTATTCAATCAGGTCTAATATTTTGATGGTGTTGTCTCGAGCTTCTCTACGGGGAACGAAGCCCACCTGGTTTAAATGGATTAATTGTGGGAGAAATTTATTAAGTCTGGAGGCTATGAGTTTTGCGTAAAGCTTAATGTCTACATTTAAGAGGGAGATAGGACGAAAGTTAGAGGGGCTATCTGTGGGCTTTCCAGGTTTGGGGATCACTGAAATATGTGCCTCCAGCATGGGAGGGAGGAAGGGATGTTCCTGGTCCACTGAGTTGAATAAAGCGCATAAATGCGGGAGTAGGTTGGGTGCAAACTTTTTATAATAGGCGACGGTGAACCCATCAGGACCCGGGCTTTTACCCGAGGGTAAGTGTTTAAGGATAGTCAAGAGTTCCGTCGTATTAAAGGGCTCCTCAAGTTCTGCCGCCTGTGCCTCAGTGAGTTGTGGCAAGGGGGTATCTAAAAGATATTCATTTATAGCGCCTCTAATGTCCGTGGGGTGGGCGGATTTGGGGAGGTTGTAGAGTCTAGAGTAATACGTCTCAAATTGAGCAAGAATTTCAGGAGTGGTTTGTACTGTCTGATTTGTAGGAGATTTAATTTGATGTATGAAAGTTTTAAGTTTTTTAAGCTTTAGAGAGCGTGCGAGAAGTTTGCCCGCCCTGTTGCTTTCAAAGTAGAATTTCTGCCTGGTCTTTAGGGCCAATGCGTTGGCTTCGCTAATTTGTTGATCATGTACTGTTTTCCTTGCCTTCTCTAGATCAGCTAATATCTGAGGGGAAGAAGGGTTTCGTTTGTGTTCATACTCAAGTTTGGCTAATAGGGCAGTGGATGTTGCATACAACTGGCGTGCTCTCTTTCTGGCTTGTGCTTGGTGTTTTATGAATTCCCCTCTAATGTAGCACTTGTGGGCTTCCCATACAACAAAAGGGTCTGTTTCTGGTATAGAATTAAATCGGAAATACTCCTGTAGGAGTTTCTCCACATTGGTAGTGAAGTCTGGGGAGTGCAGTAGTTTCTCGTCTAGTTTCCATTGAAAGGTGCTCTGTGGTGCTGATGGCCAATTTAGTGTTGTTAGTACTGCCGAATGGTCTGACCACACGGTATGGGAGAGTCTGGAGGACAGAACGTTAGTAAGGCCTCTCTGATTAGTAAGGAGGTAATCTATTCTACTATAAGATCTATGAGGGGCTGAGAAAAAGGTGTAATCCCTCCTCTCAGGGTTTTTAAATCTCCAAGTGTCGAATAGTGTTTGTTCAAGCATAAGTTTCCAAAGTTGTTTAAGTGTGTTTTTGGAGATTGTGGGTTTAGGGTTTGTGGAATCTAAGTGTGGTTGAATAGGAAGATTGAGGTCGCCACCTAGATATAACGCTCCTATTGTGTAGTCTAGAATTTGTGTGAAGCATTTTCTGAAGAACGGGAGTTGTCTAGTGTTGGGGGCATATAAATTAATCAGCGTCACCGGGGAGCCATATAGTAGGCCAGTCACACATAAAAATCTGCCCTCTGTGTCCGTATAAGTATTTATAGGGGTAAAGGATATTTGTCTGCTGATAAGGATGCTCACCCCATTGCGTTTGTGATCAAATGAGCTGTGAAAACATTGGGTGAAATAGCCTCCAAAGTATTTTGGTTCTTTATGCCTCAAAAAGTGTGTCTCTTGTAAAAAGAGAATATCCCCACCTTTTCTACGCAAATCCCTCATTGCCAATGAGCGCTTCTGCGCAGAGTTTAGGCCCTTAGTGTTTTGGCTCAATAGAGTGATTGTTTTAGTGTTTTCTCTCATAATGGTGTTGTGTTTGGTTCCCATGGGGAGGAAGGTGTCAATGGTGGTGTAAATAAAGATGTGTATGTAATACAGTGCAAGTGTAATTTTCTGGATAAGCCAACGGGCCCACGTCTGTTACATAGCAAAAATAACCTAAACAAAAACAAACAATAAAGTATACATTGTCTCATAGAATTTCTAGATGCTAATAAATGCATTTTAATAAGTAGTACTTAAGGGGAGGGATTATAACCCGCTCCATAAAAAAGGTATTATACTGTGAAATCTAACTAGTGCTCGGTTGCATGGAATCATTGCTACTTATAAAATGTGGCAAACAGTCCCGGGGTTAACATGCAAGGAGAAAAACATAGTAAACCTTTAGACCTGTAGTCTTGTTAGCAGTGCAAACATATAAACAGTTAAAATTATACATTACCCATATGATCAGCTAGAATACCAGGCCAAACTACTAACAGCTTATTCAAAGTGTGAATAGGGTCAGTTCAGGAGGAGAACTTGCTAAGATGTATCCTTAGAGGACAGACCAGAGGGTCTGGCCTGCAGTTTGGGCTTAGATCTGGAGGATGCTCGTTGCCAGTCTCCAGCAGCAGAATTTGCTGGCCTCTTTTTAGGGGGTTCAAGAGTGTCCTCTGCCAGAAGACCTTCTGGGGGTTCAATTTCTAGTGCAAGGCAAAATGCACTAACGTCGTCCAGGGTCCTGCAGACTAGCTTTCTGTTTCCATGTAGCACATATAGGTGGAAGGGGAAACCCCACCTGTAGAGGATTTTCTTCTGCCGAAGGAGTGATGTCACGGGGGCGAGATCTCTTCTCCTTTGTAATGTCCGTTGGGACAGGTCCTGATAAAATTGAAGGACGACCCCCCTAAATTTCACAGGTTGGTGCTTACGTGAAAGATTCAGGAGTTCTTCTTTTTCTCTGAATTCTTTGAACTTCATGATGATATCCCTTGGGGGGGCCGTGTCCGGTGGCTTTGGTCTAAGGGCCCTGTGGGCTCTGACCCAAGGTATATCAGTGGATGGAGAGGTGTTCCTAAGGTGTGCGAATAGTGCTGGAAAGTAAATTGGGAAGTCTTTAGGTAGTACCGACTCGGGCACACCTCTGATTCTTAGGTTTTTGCGACGGCTTCTATTCTCCAGATCTTCAATTTTGTCGAAGAGATCTGCTATAAGAGTTGCGTGTTGGCTTGTAGAAAAAAGTGTGTCGAGTTAATTTCTTCTTGAAGGTGGTCTGTAAATTCTTCCAAAGCCTCCACTCTGTTACCTACAGAGTGAAGGTCCTGTTTTATTTCTGCTATCTCTTCACGGATGCACGAGCGGATTATGTCCGCAATGTCCTGTTTGGACGCTAATGTAGAGAGGATGGTGTTTGGAATAAGTGTGCCTTCCTCTGCACCTTCCATATTTGGTTGTGGCGTCTGAGCCCTTTTCAGTGGTGATTTACTGATCTCTTCTCCTATAGCAGCTTTTGTGTTTGTGGGAGAGAAATACTGGGCGACCATGCTGTCTCTATGGCTGTGCGGTTTGGGTAATTTGTTGGGTTTGGTAGAGCGCTTAGTGTTCATTTTGTCACACTGAACGCAAAGGAATAAGTATGCTTGATGCCCTAATCAAAGACAAATGTGATGGTGCTTTACAAACAAGAGTGGTATACAGTATGGTCAGCGAGTTGCATTACAACTTCCACCGGTGTAGATGGTAAAATGAGGGCAGATGTCACTTGGTATAATAGCAGCCCAGGGGGAAGAGCAGTCTCCACAACTAACGTGACAGCCGCTGTAGCTTTAACCGGTATGAAGTATGCATTTGTTTCACTTTACTTTACTTTATCAGGGCTCTGGTGTTGCAGTGCAAACTGTATCTCACCCTTTTTAGAACAGTCCTCTATGATGGCGTCCGCCCTCCCTGAGCAGCGTGATGGCGGCCCCTTCAATTCGCGCCCGCTTTCTTTGCGGACTAATGTGTCACACTGTGAGGGAATAAAGTTGTCTCTGCTGCTTCGCGCATTTGCGCTCCGTGATGCTGGGTAATGAGATGAGGTTTACTCCATAGCGATCGCTAGGCTGGTTCCGTTCCGGCACAGAGGCCTGTGATCTGTCGGGTAGTTTCCGAGTGCGTCACTAATACTGAACGTGATAGTGCCCGTCTCTACATTATATTTTAACCCCTTGTTTTGTTTATACTAGTGGCAATTTTCATATGTCATTTTATTGCACTGCAATGTACTCCATTATAGATAGACTATAAAAAATATGATAAATCAAAATCCCTGTTTAAACCTTTTGGTGTGAGTGTGTCAAACTTATTTATCCACCACATTTCTCGCTGTTTTAAAAGATGTTCCCTATTCATCCCATTTCTGGGAATTTGGACTTGTTCTATTATCTGCCATCTTAATTGACTTATGGCATGACCACTTTCTAAGAAAAGTTTGGATTATGGGGCCTCAAGATTTTTCTTTCTGATATTAGAACGATGTTGACCAAGTCTTTCTCTGATTTTTTTGTGTCGTCTCGCCTAAATATATCAGGGAGCATGGGCACTTGATTAAGTACACTACATAGTTGCTGTTACATGTATGGTATCCTCTGATACTGTAGCGCTTCCCGCTATGTGGATGGTAAAATATTGAACCTCTAATTGAATTACACCTAGCACAATTTAGACAAGGGTAGTTACCTTCCCTTTTAGTACCTATGTATGTCTGTTTCTCCCCACTGCTTGGGCCTATATCTGATCTTATTAAATGGTTCCTTATGTTCCTCACTCTTCTGTAAGCCACCAATGGTGGCTCTTTAAATTGATCTATATGTTGGTTGCAATCTTTAAGTACATGCCAATTTCTCTTTATAGCCTTATTGATGATATTACTATATGAACTGTATTGAGATACAAATAACAATTTATTTTTACTGTCACTTTTGATTCCCCCCACCATGGGGTTTTTTTACCTCTTCTACCTTTTTTTTTGACCAATGATTGTGGATAGCCTCTATTCAGGAACTTTTTAGCCATTTCTTTTAATCTTATTTCTCTTTGGGCTTCATTATTGACTATCCTTTGTACTCTAACAAATTGGCTTTTTGGTAATGATTCTATTAATTTTCTGGGGTGAAAGCTATCATATTGAAGGAGTGTGCCGTAGGACCGGGAGAGGTCAGTTTGGCGATGAGTATAAATTAAATACAAAGTATATGTATTAATAGTGCCCATGCCCATGCTCCCTGATATATTTAGGCGAGACAACACAAAAAATCAGAGAAAGACTCAGTCAACATCGTTCTAATATCAGAAAGAAAAATCTTGAGGCCCCCATTATCCAAACATTTCTTAGAAAGTGGTCATGCCATAAGTCAGTTAAGATGGCAGATAATAGAACAAGTCCAAATGCCCAGAGAGACATTTTATTAAATTAAAATGAGCAGAATCATTGAGGGTAGTCAGAAGAATAAAATAGGCGCAGGAAAAATAATGTGGTAATAATGTAGTAATAAGACATCTGAAATAATTGAGTGGTGTATCCTAATGTTTTTAATATTGATATTGTACACTGTTGACAGTATTGAAGATGGCCAGCAGGTGGCGCCGTAGGACCGTGAGAGGTCAGTTTGGCGCCAAGTATAGAGTATAAATTAAATACAAAGTGTATGTATTAATAGCATGACTAAGGGGTTAATACCCCGAAAGGTTGCTGCTTTTTAGATTCCTAATAAAGATATAAAATACAGTGCTGGTGACTCTACATTTGTTACACCTAAGTCTGAGAGCAGGGAGAATGTCTCCTTCCAGAAGGGGGCAATTTTTGGGCACGACCACCATATATGTGCATCAGAGCCCTGTTGACCACATTCTCTCCAACACTGTGAGGAGGCCGGAGGATATATCTTGGTTAGCTTGAGAAGGGTTAGGTACCATTTTAAAAGAACCTTGAAATATGTCTCCAGATGTGATATGCAGTGTATGGATGATTTAGTAATTGTAGTTGCATGTTCTACCTCTATATATGTGATCTGAACATTCAGTTCACACCCCCAGGCTTTGATCTGCCATGTCATATCCTCACTATAATCGCTGAGGAGGAGTATATGATAATTTCTGAGTGGTTTTATTACTTTATGTCCCGATTTCCAGCGTTTTTCAAAATTGGTACATTCTCTCATATTTGTTTTAGGAAATCCCCAAGCCTGACAATAGCCTAACATTCTATAGCTTTCGAACATGAGCCACTTAGGGGCCATCCCGATTCGCTCCACAATTTGCTTGGAGGTTAGTAACCTCTTTTGTTTGTAGAAATCTTCTACATAGGTAATATTCCAGGAGGACCACTCCTGCTTATGAATATCTGGAAGGCCCATCAACAATCCTTGGAGGCTATGAACAGGTGAGGGATGTGGGGCAATTCCCTTATGATTTCGGAGTCTATGCCAGGTCTGGCAATAATAAAGAATTATACTATTCGTAAGTAGCAAATCTGAAAGTCTATGTTTAGGGATCCATATCAGATCTTTTAGATGTAGGTTCTTACGAATAATGGCTGCCTCTAGAAGGTACCACGCTGGCTTCTCATTCTCATTACTCCATCCGGCAATATGAGTCAACCGAGTAGCATCATATGGTATGTGTATATTTGGAAAAGCTATGCCACCTTTGCTGAGTGACAACTGGAGGATACGATTCGCCACTCTCAGTAGCTTCCCCTTCCATACATAGTTAAGGAATAAAGAATGAATCTGAGAGAGGTATGTTTTCAGGATCGTGTATCTGTCCCATCCAAGAGATTTCTCTGAAGTCCCACCTCTGTTAAAGCCTTTTGATTTCAAAGTTATGTTTAATAACCTTATTTATATCAGGGCCAAGTAGCACACCTAGGTTTTTATTAAGATCTGTATTCTAAGTAAAGGAAAAGCGGGTCTTGAGGTTGAAAAGAGTCTCTGATTCAATGTTAATTGCCAGGGCTTCTGTTTTAAGTATATTCACCTTATAGAGGCTTAACCCCTTAATGACCAAGGACGTACGCCACACGTCCTCAAAAAAAATACAGTTAATGACCGAGGACGTGTGGCATACGTCCTTGGTCTGGAAAGCAGCTGGAAGCGATCCTGCTCGCTTCCAGCTGCTTTCCGGTTATTGCAGTGATGCCTTGATATCGAGGCATCCTGCAATAACCCCCCTTGGCCATCCGATGCAGAGAGAGCCACTCTGTGGCCCTCTCTGCACTGGATATTGGTGGCCGGTATCGTTGGTGGGTGGGAGCAAGTCTGGGAGGCGGGTTGAGCGGCCATCGATGTGCCGAGTGGAGGGAAGAGGGGCGGGATCGGGGGCGGAACCGTCGGGAGCGCGCACGGAGCGCGCACGGAGCGCGCACGTGCACGGGGGGGGTGGCGGGCGGGTGCGTGCACGGGGCGGGAGTGGGAGGGAACCGCTACACTACAGAAAAATAAAGCTGGTAAAAGCTAAAAAGTATTTAAAGTTATAAATAACAGCTAAGGGATCTGGAAGGGGTGGGGGGTTGGTCTTGGGGGGGGAAGCTACACTACAGAAAAGGGCATTTTTTTTAAAAAAAAGGCACATTTGTTACAAAACTGGGTACTGGCAGACAGCTGCCAGTACCCAAGATGGCGCCCATTAAGGCAGAGGGGGAGGGTAAGAGAGCTGTTTGGTGGGGGATCAGTGAGGTTGGGGACTAAGGGGGGATCCTACACAGCAGCATATGTAAATATGCCAAAAAAAAACATAAAAAAAGCCCAAGTATAGCTTTTATTTTAGTACTGGCAGAGTTTCTGCCAGTACTTAAGATGGCGGGGACAATTGTGGGGTGGGGGAGGGAAGAGAGCTGTTTGGGAGGGATCAGGGGGTCTCATGTTTCAGGTGGGAGGCTGAGCTCTACACTAAAGCTAAAATTAACCCTGCAAGCTACATAATTAACCCCTTCACTGCTAGCCATAATACACGTGTGAAATGCAGCGCCATTTGGCGGCCTTCTAATTACCAAAAAGCAACACCAAAGCTATATATGTCTGCTATTTCTGAACAAAGGGGATCCCAGAGAAGCATTTACAACCATTTGTGCCATAATTGCACAAGCTGTTTGTAAATGATTTCCGTGAGAAACCTAAAATTGTGAAAAATGTAACGTTTTTTTTTATTTGATCGCATTTGGCGGTGAAATGGTGGAATGAAATATACCAAAATTGGCCTAGATCAATACTTGGGGTGTCTACTACACTGCACTAAAGCTAAAAGTATCCCTAAAAGCTCCCTACATGCTCCATAATTAACCCCTTCACTGCTGGGCATAATACAAGTGTAGTGCGCAGTGGCATTTAGCAGCCTTCTAATTACTAAAAAGCAACACCAAAGCCATATATGTCTGCTATTTCTGAACAAAGGGGATCCCAGAGAAGCATTTACAACCATTTAAGCCATAATTGCACAAGCTGTTTGTAAATAATTTCAGTGAGAAACCAAAAGTTTGTGAAAAAATTAGTAAAAAAGTGAACGATTTTTTGTATTTAATCGCATTTGGCGGTGAAATGGTGTCATGAAATATACCAAAATGGGCCTAGATGAATACTTTGGGATGTCTACTAAAAGAAAATATATACATGTCAATGGATATTCAGAGATTCCTGAAAGATATTAGTGTTCCAATGTAACTAGCGCTAATTTTGAAAAATAATGGTTTGGAAATAGCAAAGTGCTACTTGTATTTATGGCCCTATAACTTACAAAAAAAGCAAAGAACATGTAAACATTGGGTATTTCTAAACTCAGGACAAAATTTAGAAACTATTTAGCACAGTGTTTTTGGTGGTTGTAGATATGTAACAGATTTTGGGGGTCAAAGTTAGAAAAAGTGTGTTTTTTTTCAATTTTTTCCTCATATTTTATAATTTTTTTTATAGTAAATTATAAGATATGATGAAAATAATGGTATCTTTAGAAATTCCATTTAATGGCGAGAAAAACGGTATATAATATGTGTGGGTACAGTAAATGAGCAAGAGGAAAATTACAGATAAACACAAACACAGCAGAAATGTAAAAATAGCCTTGGTCCCAAACGGACAGAAAATGGAAAAGTGCTGTGGTCATTAAGGGGTTAAGGTGCCAAAAAATTTCAGGGTCTTAAAGACTTCTTCTATTGAGGAGCTTGGGTTAGTTAAAAGAATAGTTAGTTCGTCCGCGAAAAGAGCACTCTTCTCGATATGACCACCTATCGTGACCCCTTCTATTTTCTGAGACAGTCTAATCTCTTGCTCTAGAGGTTCCATAGCCATAGCAAAAATCAGAGGAGAAAGAAGGCAGCCCTGGCGGGTGCCATTTGTTACGGGAAAGGTCCTAGATCTAAAACCTACTCCTCTAATAGTTGCAAAAGGCGCAGAGTATAGTACCTGGACCATTTTAATGAATTGTGGTGGAAAGCCAAATGACCCTAGAACCTGCCATATATAATCCCATCAGACCCTGTCAAATGCCTCTTCAGTATCTAAAGACAGGGCCACAACAGGAAGTCCTGATTTAGCAGACTGTAGAAGTTTACGAGTGTTATCAAGTCCTTGTTTGCCAAAGGTGAAGCCCACTTGGTCTATCTGTACAATGGAGGGTAGTAGATGAATAATGCTGTTAGCAAGCAATTTGGAATAAAGCTTAACATCTAGATTTATCAGCAAAATAGGCCTATATCTGGCGCAGTGGAGGGGGTCCTTATTTGGCTTCGGGATTGCTATTATAGATGTTTTGAGGAACTCTCTCGAGAAACTACCAAGTTCTGCCACCTCAGTGAACAAAGAACGTAGGAGGGGAGCTAAGTGCTGCTTAAACATTTTATAAAAGGAGCCTGTGAAGCCGTCAGGTCCAGGAGATTTGTTCGGCTTAAAGCTGGCCAGCAACATTATAAATTAATGGTAAACGGGTTTAGGAGTGAACTCCTCACGTCTACGGAAAGCGTAGGAAGCTCAAGAGTATCAAGAAACCCTTATATCTTATCTGGGGGAAGTGTGTCAAGGTTTTCCGTGGCAGAGAGATTGTAGAGCTTCAGGTGCTAGAATCTTGGCTCCGTTGACCTCCAAGGCCTGGATCCTGGAGTGGGCCGTTCTAGCATTAAGTTTCCTTGCTAAAAGCTTGTTCGCCTTATTACCCTTGTAATACATTATTTGTTTGAACTTTGCTAAATTGGCTTTGACTCTATCTAGTTCTAGCTGATGGATTTGTCATTTGAGAGTAGTGATTTCATCTGATATTAAAATGGTGGGATTTTTTTTTTTTTAGTTTTTTCCAAATTCCTTAACTTCACAACTAGTTGGCCAGAGGGCCCCCTTTTCTTTTCATATGCCTGGCGTATTTGGAAATGCAGAACCCCCTAATGTATGCCTTGAGTGCCCCCGAAATTGTTTGAAATGAAGTCTGGCCCGGTTTATTATATTTTATGAATTTTGGGGGTCAAAGTTAGAAAAAGTGTGTTTTTTTCAATTTTTTCCTCATATTTTATAATTTTTTTTATAGTAAATTATAAGATATGATGAAAATAATGGTATCTTTAGAAAGTCCATTTAATGGCGAGAAAAACGGTATATAATATGTGTGGGTACAGTAAATGAGCAAGAGGAAAATTACAGATAAACACAAACACAGCAGAAATGTAAAAATAGCCTTGGTCCCAAACGGACAGAAAATGGAAAAGTGCTGTGGTCATTAAGGGGTTAAGGTGCCAAAAAATTTCAGGGTCTTAAAGACTTCTTCTATTGAGGAGCTTGGGTTAGTTAAAAGAATAGTTAGGTCGTCCGCGAAAAGAGCACTCTTCTCGATATGACCACCTATCGTGACCCCTTCTATTTTCTGAGACAGTCTAATCTCTTGCTCTAGAGGTTCCATAGCCATAGCAAAAATCAGAGGAGAAAGAAGGCAGCCCTGGCGGGTGCCATTTGTTACGGGAAAGGTCCTAGATCTAAAACCTACTCCTCTAATAGTTGCAAAAGGCGCAGAGTATAGTACCTGGACCATTTTAATGAATTGTGGTGGAAAGCCAAATGACCCTAGAACCTGCCATATATAATCCCATCAGACCCTGTCAAATGCCTCTTCAGTATCTAAAGACAGGGCCACAACAGGAAGTCCTGATTTAGCAGACTGTAGAAGTTTACGAGTGTTATCAAGTCCTTGTTTGCCAAAGGTGAAGCCCACTTGGTCTATCTGTACAATGGAGGGTAGTAGATGAATAATGCTGTTAGCAAGCAATTTGGAATAAAGCTTAACATCTAGATTTATCAGCAAAATAGGCCTATATCTGGCGCAGTGGAGGGGGTCCTTATTTGGCTTCGGGATTGCTATTATAGATGTTTTGAGGAACTCTCTCGAGAAACTACCAAGTTCTGCCACCTCAGTGAACAAAGAACGTAGGAGGGGAGCTAAGTGCTGCTTAAACATTTTATAAAAGGAGCCTGTGAAGCCGTCAGGTCCAGGAGATTTGTTCGGCTTAAAGCTGGCCAGCAACATTATAAATTAATGGTAAACGGGTTTAGGAGTGAACTCCTCACGTCTACGGAAAGCGTAGGAAGCTCAAGAGTATCAAGAAACCCTTATATCTTATCTGGGGGAAGTGTGTCAAGGTTTTCCGTGGCAGAGAGATTGTAGAGCTTCAGGTGCTAGAATCTTGGCTCCGTTGACCTCCAAGGCCTGGATCCTGGAGTGGGCCGTTCTAGCATTAAGTTTCCTTGCTAAAAGCTTGTTCGCCTTATTACCCTTGTAATACATTATTTGTTTGAACTTTGCTAAATTGGCTTTGACTCTATCTAGTTCTAGCTGATGGATTTGTCATTTGAGAGTAGTGATTTCATCTGATATTAAAATGGTGGGATTTTTTTTTTTTTTAGTTTTTTCCAAATTCCTTAACTTCACAACTAGTTGGCCAGAGGGCCCCCTTTTCTTTTCCTATGCCTGGCGTATTTGGAAATGCAGAACCCCCTAATGTATGCCTTGAGTGCCCCCGAAATTGTTTGAAATGAAGTCTGGCCCGGTTTATTATATTTTATGAATTCAGTAAGCACTTTTGTAAGGGAGTCTTTGAACCCCGGTTCCTCCCAAAGGGAATTTGGGAACCTCCATGTGTGTCCCCCCTTATGAGTCTCTGCCGGAAATATATCAAAGGAAACCGCATCATGATCTGACCATGTGCAGATGTGAATACTAGAACTAGTAACCTTGTTAAGAAGCCTGGCATCCATAAGAAAGTAATCGAGCCAGGAGTAAGACCTTTGTGGGTTGGAGAAGAAAGTGAAATCCCTGTCCTCAGGGTGGCAGGACCTCCAGACATCATATAGTTCATGTCTCAGGGACATGGATCGAAATTTAGTCACTGTAGAGCTGGTATAAGAATCTATGGATTTGCCAGAAATTTGTTTTTTGTCTAGCTTGGGGTCCCAAATTACATTAAAATCTCTCCTACCACGATATGTCTTTGTCTTATCAATTTTGCTTTGTCTAAGACTTTATTGATAAATTGTATTTGCTGTTGGTTTGGAGCGTATAGATTCACCAGAGTATATAATTTTTTATTAATTTTACATACACATATGATGAATCTACCCTCAGGGTATATTTGATCAAATTGAAGGTCCTTGTGGAGAAGTATCACAACTCCTCTGTAACTTAGTGTTTTTTATTTTGTGTAACTTAGTTGTTAGTTTTTTGTATCTTTGTAATTTTTTATTTTTTTTTATTTTTTTTTTATTGAGGTTAACATAGCTTATACATAACAGTCTCCTCAACCAGGTTACAGGTAATGTTATACATTATACTGACATGACATATCATTCCAAGCACCTCATTTTCTTATATATACAATAGTTTTGCAATGTCCCCCACCAAACAGGTCCAGTCAAGGGACCAGAAACTGTAAAAAGCCATTGAGGACATGGAAATGGGAAACATAGTAGAAAATGTAGCTTCAGTGTATATGTAGTATAGACAGACTGTGGAATAAACATACATTATCAACATAAGGAAGTGTAAGGAGGGCACCACAATTACTCAGTTGTATAGGCCATCGATAGAAGTGAGGTGTCAGACCATTCCTTAGTTACTATTATAAGCTTAATTATAAATTAACACTGAACATGTATAGAACTATAAACATTAGCAAAACTATTATTCTAAATAATCTTCAGGGAACCAGAAAATCCTAACCGGAGTTAAGTTTTCTGTATTAGAACCCCGGGAGCCTTTATACCTAAATGTGGAGGAAAACTCAGTCAAGGCTCTACGGGAGACTGCGTAACTCTGCCAAAAGGAAATGCAGGGGAAGAAATAAAAAAAAATATTCCGCCCTAACTGCACAAAATAGATGGGGGGCGGAGACTAAGCCAGTAATAGTGAATCTTGTGATTGCTAATTCACATACCTATTATTTAAGTCTACCTTTGCAAGTGGGGCCATGTTTTCAAATTGTACAAACGGATGCACAGTACTAAAATATTGTCAATGCATGGTAGAGAGATAACAGTAGTCAGAAGAAGCAGCATACTACGCAAATCAGTGTAAACATTCACCGCTCCCTTAATTGAGGACCTACACTTCTACTCTTAGGCACAATTCAACTGCATATACAGTATTAAAAAGAAATAACCCATGCAGATATACCCAGATATAAAAAGCTGGCCAAACTCTCTCCAGGACTTGGATAGTATATTTCAGAAGAGTATGGGTGCTAAAATCATACTGTACATAGAAATAGGAATGGAGCAGCCAAAAGAACAAAGTCTCTGAGCTGCTTTCATTAAGTATAGATCCAATCAATCATGTATAGACAGCATATGAAACAATATGTACATTAGAGTGGCGTTTCTGGTGACCTTACTAAATATATAATATCAGACACCTAGCCCAAGAGCTGCAGCACAAGAAAGCCCAAATCTAACCCCTCCTGCAATACGGTATAATTATCTCTTACTTCCATTAAACTAGAATGGCAATACAAATGTGTATACTTTTATATAAAGATTTCTGCCAGGCTGATGGTCTAAGGCAATCAGCTAACTAAGAAAAGCATAGGTAGGAAAGTTACAAATATAAGATCTGGGTAATTACAGAGCACGTTTTCATGAGGCCAGCGCAAAAAAAATAGGAAAAGGCATATCAATAAAGTGTCCATGCTCAGGAGTTGCATTAGGATAATCAATCTATTCTGTTTGCATGTATGTAAAGTCTCCACACAAAACAGAACTATTCACCCGGCAATATAGATATATTTACACAGAGGGATTAGCAAAGTGGCACAAGATATTGTAGAACCTAATAGGGGTACTAAAATTATTAGATAGCTGGAGTACTTTCACTAGCACCACGGAATTCCCGCTAGGTCCTCATATAGTGTAACCAACAATAAGACTCAGCTGCAGAATCCACACGTCTTCGGATAGAAAAAATCTTTATGAATGCAGATGTCTAAGCTTCAGACAGTACAAAGTTATTCAATAGTTCCAACATCAATCTTAGTTAGGAGCATAAAAGAATGTTGTCGCAAGCCAAACGTTTGGCATTCGCTGCCTCAGCAAAATTATTAACCAATACCTGCTCTAAATGATCGTACCAGTCCAAGTATGGGTTGAATTCCAAACCAGGGATTCCTGGGGGAACAATGGCTCACAACCCGGCACGTCTGCAAGATCTGGTGGTGTTCCCAGCAGGGATGCTGTAACAGGCGCGCTGAGCTGATGACTGAAAGAAGCAAGCCTGGAAATGTTCGAGCGCTGTGATGCTCTGTATTGCCTGCTACTACATGCGAGTGGCCATATTGCGTATCCCACCATGCGTGTAATCCACTCGGCTCGGCAAAGAGAGAGTGAAGCTCCATCTCAAGGTTTGTATCTGGCGATGTCAGTGGTAAGGAGCGCGCCTGAAGAGCTGCAGGTACTATGTCACGCTGTGTCTCCACTCTCCTGTACTTCTTTGTGCTCCACTGCGATGTTGTCGCTCGGTGTACTTGCCACTCGAATCCTGTCAATAAGGGCATCAAGCCTCTCGCACCTCCTCCTCCCATATTTCTCCAGCAAGTCTCTTAAGTCAGTATACGATGCTTGGGTCTCCATGCTGGGCAGTAGTGTGCTCTGTTAGACACGTGAGTACACCAAAATGGCACTCCAGTGTGTAACAGGCAGTTCCAAGACAGTTTTTCAGCGCAGGATTAATCACAGTTCTACTGAATGTCTATCAGCATGTCTTAGGCTTCTCCCTGCATTATTACCTTCCAGTTACAAAGTTCCTTTTTAGGGTTCCTGCTGTCAAAAGGGCTTTCTTAGAAGCTGTAAACACAGAGCTCCCAACTTATGCAACCATCTTACTTGCTGGGCAGCTCCGCCCCCCCATCTTTGTAATTTTTAATTGTAGATTTAAATAATTTGAGTAGGGTTAGGTTTTTAAATATATAATATAGTTAATTTAATTTGTAGTTTAATGTAATTTTAGTATGATAGTTAGGGTAGGTTAATTAATAGTTTAATATAGTTTAATTTAATTCTAAAGGTAAGTTTAAATTTATTATAAGATAGGGATGATGTAATTTTAATGTACAGTTATCTGGTTGTTAGGTTTAGGGGTTAATAGGTTAATTTAGTTTATGGCAATGTGGAGGGCTGGCAGTTGAGGGGTTAATAGGTTTAGTAAGTGGTAGTGATGTGGGAGGCCAGGGGTTTAGGGGTTAATAACTTTATTTAGTTGCGGTGGGCTTCCGGGAGTGGCGGGATAGGGGTTAGTAACTTTAGTTGCGGCGATGTCCGGGAGTGGTGTGATAGGGATTAATATATTTATTTAATTGCAGCGGGTCGGGGAGCGGCGGGATAGGGGTTAATAACATTATGTAGGTTGTGGCGATGTCGGGGCGGCAGATTAGGGGTGTTTAGACTCGGGGCTTATGTTAGGGTGTTAGGTGTAAACATAACTTTTATTCTACCATAGAAATCAATGGGATATCTGGCAGCATCAAACATAAGCTTTCGCTGCTTTCAGACTCCCATTGATTCCTATGGCATCCGTGGCCTCCAGGGTGGCGGATTAAAAAGCAGGTACGCTGGGCCGGAATAGTGGTGAGCTTACCTGTTAGAAGTTTGATAAATGGCAAAAGTTGTCAGTGCTGAATTTGTATTCGGGACATCTGTAATGACGTAAGATCGATCTGTGTCGGATTGAGACAGACGGATCGTATGTTATGTCACAAATTTCAACTTTTGCCGGTCTGTAGGCTTTGATAAATAAGGCAAATCAGGCTCGCCACAATTACGCTGCGAAATTCCAGCATATCTGCGGTTGACGGCTTGATGGATAGGCCTCTCTCTATATGTCAATCAAAAGACCACTGCTACACAATAGTGATCAAAAAGGCAAGAGAAGCCTAATAGGCCAAGTTGGTAATTTGGGACATATTGGTTGTAATATTTGTTTAATTTATAGTACACTAGACCTATATGAGCACCTTAGTAATGATTCTTGACCATATTCAGCCTGAAATGTATTGAAAACATAGAAGAACAATTAGTTAACCAGAGGTTAACCAGCAACTTATAATACAAGTGCAGAATAGCATTTTTGTGGCCCATTGTAAAGATAGGATGCGTAATTTTTCAAAAGATTGTGAAGCTTAGGGCTAGATAACGATTAGTGCTCTTACAGTTCTGTGCAAGCGTAAAAGGGTTTATCGCGGCTCTTTGCACATTTGAAGTAGCATGGTATTATGAGTTGAAAGTAAGTGTGTTCACTTGAGCGCAATTTAATTTAATGCACGTCGGGACAGCGCAACCTCTGGTTAACTGTTACATAAGACAAGAAAATTGCACAAAACATTAAATGGCATTTAAAACTACAGTTTCATTCATAATAACATTCGGCTAGATTTAGAGTTTTGTCGGTAACGACCCGCGTAGCTAACGCTGGCTTTTTCCCCCCCGCACCTTTTAAATACCGCTGGTATTTAGAGTTCACAGAAGGGCTGCGTTAGGCTCCAAAAAGGGAGCGTATAGCATATTTACCGCCATTGCAACTCTCAATACCAAAGGTGCTTACGGACGCGGCCAGCTTAAAAAACGTGCTCGTGCACGATTCCCCCATAGAAAACAATGGGGCAGTTTGAGCTGAAAAAAACCTAACACCTGCAAAAAAGCAGCGTTCAGCTCTTAACGCAGCCCCATTGTTTCCTATGGGGAAACCGTTTCTAAGTCTGCACCTAACACTCTAACATGTACCCCGAGTCTAACCACCCCTAACCTTACACTTATTAACCCCTAATCTGCTGCCCCCGCTATCGCTGACCCCTGCATATTTTTTTAACCCCTAATCTGCCGCTCCGTACACCGCCGCAACCTACATTATACCTATGTACCCCTAATCTGCTGCCCCTAACACCGCCGACCCCTATATTATATTTATTAACCCCTAATCTGCCCCCCACAACGTCGCCGCCAGCTACCTACAATAATTAACCCCTAATCTGCCGACCGGACCTCACCGCTACTATAATAAATGTATTAACCCCTAATCCGCCTCACTAACCCTATAATAAATAGAATTAACTCCTAATCTGCCCTCCCTAACATCGCTGACACCTAACTTCAAGTATTAACCCCTAATCTGCTGACCGGACCTCACCGCTACTCTAATAAATGTATTAACCCCTAAAGCTAAGTCTAACCCTAACACTAACACCCCCCTAAATTAAATATAATTTAAATCTAACGAAATAAATGAACTCTTATTAAATAAATTATTCCTATTTAAAGCTAAATACTTACCTGTAAAATAAATCCTAATATAGCTACAATATAAATTATAATTATATTGTAGCTATTTTAGGAATAATATTTATTTTACAGGCAACTTTGTAATTATTTTAACCAGGTACAATAGCTATTAAATAGTTAATAACTTTTAATACTTTAAAGGCACTTCAAAGAGTAAAGTCCAGTGAGTTCAAGCCTTTCATTTGGTATGGATTCATGTTTTGCCTGCACCCTGGAGGTTGCTGTTGTTGAGTGAGAGTGCATGAAAAATTTATATAGATAGATAGATTGCATATTTTGACTTTAAAAACATTGCTTAAAGAAGCATAACTATATTTTTTCATAGATTTGTTTCATTACAGCCCATAAAATGTATATTTCACAGTTATTAGTGTATAAAGCAAGATGCTATGTCACTGACATATACCTATTAGCATGAATATACTGTAAGAACTGTATGTTCTGAAACAGTTCTCCCTAAAGGGCTGCAATAATCCTACAGAAAATCAACAGCTGTCAGATCTAATTGGTTGGGTATATCATATCATAATTCTGCTCTGGGTAACATAGAAAGCAATTGACAGACATCTACTGTCCCAGACTGCCTTGATCACGTGACTGCCAGGAGATATACTATTGTATCACTAGTGATTGATTTTATGTCAAAATAGTCACAAATGCCAACATATAAACACCAAAAGAGCAGCCATGTTATTATTTATTTATATCAGTTATTATATTTTACACTTTCAATTAAGTACTAACAGTGTTTGTTCTGAGATCAGGTTTTGTCACTTTTGGCTGAGACTACATTAGTTTACAGAATTATAGTGCTATGTTTATCATTTAGGAATTGTGTTTTGTTAACACATGCCATGAACTAATATATTGTGATAATTTATAAGCCTTACACTTATGCTTTAGGAGTACCACAGGAATACACAGGTTCGCAATTATGCTGTGTGAAAACAGTATTTGTCAGTTTCTGTGGAGCTTCAGTAAGTAAGTCTTTACTATTGCAGAACTGTTTTATTCATGAAGAAAAAAATACAGCCTCTGTAAACTGTCTGCTGTTTTATTCATTAGTGTATCACATAGCTTGTGATAAAAATAGTCATTATGTAAATGTATTAAGATTTAATACTAAGTAAGACTATTTAAAAAGATTAAAAAGTATACAAAACAGTTAAACATTAAAGAACCATTGAACTTGACATTTCAACAACGAATAAAGGGCTAGATTACAAGTAGAGTTGTAATTTTGCCGTTTGTGGGCGTGCGATAAATAACCAGCCATAATAACTGGCTGATTATTGCTAACTCCAGCTTGCGGAAGCAATTAACAATTATAAAATTAACCAGAGATAAGACCCCAAATGCCCCCAAAAGAGTGGTGTGTATTTTATTAAAAAATAAAAATTCTAGCTTTTGGGAGCTAAAGTTGGTGGGTGTTCACTGAAAAGTGCCTTTACATTGCGATCTATAGGAACTGTGTGTTCCCAGTAAACATATATGTATATTCTTATATACATATATATGTATGTGTTAATGTGTGTATATATATATTTACTGGGAACAGTTCCTATAGACCACAACTTACCCCTTTCATTGTGCTAGTTCTCATGCTGTGTCTCACAGCCTGAGAACGAGGCTCCCATTGGAGCCTTTGGAAGCACGCTCTTGTGTTCGCATTGCTCTCTACTTGTAATACCAGCGCACATAAGCATGCACTGGTATTACTCAGTGGAGCACAAATATCGCTTTCACAAATTCATTATTGCAAGTGAAACATTTTTGCAACATACATTCATTATGTATTTTTCAACTTTTTGTTGTGAAATACATCTAAAAAAGGGTTGATCACTTTCTCCCAGAGAGGCTTGTGTTAATACTTTAAGGCAATTTATGCAAGCTTTTGTTTACATTTCCCTCCCTCCCTCCCTAAGTTTCTATGGTGTCACATGCTTTTAAAAGGTGGATTATCAGTTTAGCATCAACAATCATGATAGGCAAATCATTCTTTGCAATATTAACTAAGTTGAATCAATGCTAAACTATACCAGAGTGCAGACTACCCCAGGCTGCACATGTGCAAATACAGTTTGCGCTATATCTAAATATTAGTTTGTGATTGGTTAGCAGGGGTTCTTTTGATCTGGGGGACAGGGAAATCAGTGAAAAGAATTAACATAAAACAATATACTAATTTGACAAAATATAGCTGCATTTCATTGCACAATTATTGTTATATATGAAGGCTTATTATCATGTAGTTTACAATTTGTGTTTAGTATCCCTTTAAATAAAAACCTGGAAGTGGGCTGCACTCTTAAACCAGAGTGTGTACACATTCCATGCCACTAGCAACACTCATAGCACTGGGTACTCAATATCACCCACAGTCATCTGTATTTGCAATCAGTGACTCAGGCAGTTAATCACAGACAAAAGGATTGCTTCCATTGCGTTGTTAAAAATGGAGCCGTAAACTACCGAAGTTCCCGACAGCTAAAAGTAATTTACGGCTCCATTTTAGTAACAGGTTTCCATTTAAATATTTTGCGCATTGTGTGCCGTTGCTCTTTTTGTGTAGATTTAATTTAACGTTGTGTTAACGTTTAAACCCGGCATTGGATTTCTTGAAAACCTATCAAATTTACGTTTAACGTCTGTGCTCCTTACCTGTAATCACTGCTAAAGAGAAACAAAAAGAAAGATACACTTATTTAAAATACATATTTTTTAACTATAAACAAATACTATTTTTTATTGTAATTATAGTTTCCACTTTATTAATATATGTAACATGTATTGCTGCCCGAGGCATAGGTCTAGTTTGAATTCTGTAGATACGTGCTTGCATATATTTTTAATTTTTTATTTATATTTTTTTAATACATACTGATATTTCCATAAAAACATAAGTGCAACTATTCCTACACATGGGACAACAAACTAGTTGAGCTGGGTGTAATTTTTCCTAATGTATTGACAGCCTCTGACAGTGTTTGGGCTTTTATTGAAAACTTGTAATAAGTTATCACTTAACGGCTTCTAATACTTTCTATGGGCACAATAATATTTTCGGCAGCAGGAGTCCGGCTGCCAAAATTGAGGTATAAAGCACCATTGGAAGCAGTTGATAAACGAAATTGCTTCCAAAAGCATATTTATCGTTTTGCGAGCTCACGCAAACCTAATTATGGTTCATTGGAAGCAAGCCCATACTTGGGTGCAAAGCCTAATTGGAGAAATAACATAAAAATATCAACATACAGAATAGTCACTTGGATGCACACAGTTATGTTAAAAGCATAAAAATTGTGAATTTGTTATAGCATCTGACCAAATGGTGACAAGCCCAGGAGAACCCAGGAAAAATATTAAAAAAGAACAAATATGAATATTTAAATAAATAAGAAATATATTTAAGAACATCTTACAGTTATTAAAGGAATAGAAAGGTAAAAATTGAAATGTGCATGAATGAATTTCAATTTTAAAAGTTATGCTACGTGTGACTGGAGTATCAGGATTCAAACACCATGCCTTCTCCGAGAGCTGGTTGGTATTTGTATTGTATTGCATCAGTGAAGAGACTTAAAGGGACAGTAAACCCAAAAAATGTCTTTCACGATTCAGATAGAGAATACAATTTTAAAAAAACATTCCAATATACTTCTATTATCTAATTTGCTTCATATCCTTTGTTAAATAAATAGCAATGCACATGGGTGAGCCAATCAGACAAGACATCTATGTACAGCAGCCAAACAGCAGTTACTGAGCCTATCTAGATATACTTTTCAACAAAGTATATCAAGAGAATGAAGCAAATTAGACAATAGAAGTAAATTAGAAAGTTGTTTAAAATCGCATGCTCTATCTTAATCATGAAAGAAAAAAAATTGGGTTTAATGTGCCTTTAACCCCTTAAGGACCGGGCACTTCAGACAAACACTTCCCCAAAAGACCAGAGCATTTTTTTGCCATCACTACATTTAAACAGAAATAGAGCCTTTTTTTTTTACCTATCAAAACTATATATTTTTTTAGTAGACAACCCAAAGTATTGATCTGGGCCCATTTTGGTATATTTCATGCCACCATTTCACCGCCAAATGCAATCAAATAAAAAAAATCGTTAACTTTTTCACAATTTTAGGTTTCTCACTGAAATGATTTACAAACAGCTTGTGCAATCATGGCACGGATTGTTGTAAATGCTTCTCTGTGATCCCCTTTGTTAAGAAATAGCAGACATATATGGCTTTGGCATTGCTTTTAGGTAATTAGAAGGCAGCGAAATGCCGCTGCGCACCACACTTGTATTATGCCCAGCAGTTTAGATGTTGATTAGGTAGCTTGTAGGGTTAATTTTAGCTTTAGTGTAGTGATCAGCCTCACACCTGACACACCTCACCCCCTGATTCCTCCTGACCCCTCCCAAACAGCTCTCTTCCATCCCCCACCCCCCAAAGGTCACCCCCATATTAAGTACTGGCAGAAAGTCTTTTTTTATTATATATTTTATGCAGGGTAGTATCCCACCTTACCTCCCATCCTCCTTAATTCTCCCCAAACAGCTTTCTAACCCACCACCCTCTACCTATTTGCGACCATCTTAGGTACTGGCAGCTGTCTGCCAGTACCCAGTTTGCTGCAAAATAGGCAATTTAAAGAAAAAAAATATATAATACTAATTTTTCTGTAGTGTAGCTGCCTCCCCCCTCAATATCCAAACCCCCCTCTCCCTCCCAGATCCCTTTTTCTCAAACTATCTCACATATGATCCCCCCTCATTGCACCTCCTCCCTCCTTCCCCCTTAATCACGCAGCTGGAGTTTTTTTTCTTCCCTGTAGCATAGCCGAGCGGTCCTGCCCACTCCCGCCCTCCTCCCACCTGCCTCCCTTCTTACGCTCCCACCCACCCACCAACAATCTGTCCAACCGCTGTCCGATGCTTCGGTAACTCTGCAACTCTATTTCTGCAGAGCCCCACTCGTGGGGTATGCAGAAATAGCGCAATCTCGCAATTATGAGCGTAATCGTGGCAGAGAGAAGCCCAGGACTGCCGCAACGTACAGGGTACATCGCTGGTCCTTAAGGGCAGAACGATGTTAAGGGGTTAATTTATGTTATATGAAGAAAAGAGATATAACAATCCTAATGGGTCTCAGTAATGCTTCTCCTAAAAGATATATAACCTCCTCAAGTCTATATAAAAAAATTAACTAAATTACTAAACCCAAACCCCCCTCCCAGATCCCTTTTTCTCAAACTATCCAATATATGATCCCCCTCATTGCCCCTCCTCCCTCCTTCCCCCTCAATCAATCTGCTGGAGTTTTTTTTTTCTGTATCATAGCCGAGCGGTCCAGCCCACTCCCGCCCTCTGCCCACTTGCCTCCCTTCTTACGCTCCCACCCACCAACGATCGGTCCAACCGCTGTCCAATGCAGATTGATCCGACTGCTGAAAAAGAAAGATCCATCTTGAGGGTTAAAAGAAGTAATCTGTGTAAACAGAACTCCTGACACCCACATAGTGGGTAACTACATAGATTGCGATCTTCTACGGAGTTGCACATCACTTACCCTCACTGGAGCTCTTTGAGGATTTTTGGGACCACCGGAGTGAGATCCCTTAAAGAACAGTACTTGTTACTGTGGAAGTCTTCCTTTTGGACACGAATAGGTGAGTGATATTCTCACAATCCCAAAACACTCATAGGCATTTGAAATTTTTTGGACAGTATCAAAGAAGGTATAATTTGCACAAAGTGACGTTCCTTATTAAGTTTGAGCATGCAAAGAAGACTGTTCTCTGAACTTAACAGGATAACAGGATTTTCACTACATCATAAAGAGACTGTCACGCTCCAATGGATACTCTAAGATACTTAGCACAGCTAAGATTTTAATTGCCTTATTTGAGACCTTACCTCTGCAAGCACACAGCTTTCCTGCAATATTGCACCTTATCCTAAACTCTCGAGTTAACAATACTCACTTTGTTATATTGCATGCAATAACCGATTATTGATTTAAAGATGTTTTAATTTAAATGTACTTATTTGTTTATTATATATGAATCAATTATGCTTCTGTATTAATTCTTTGTTTTTAGCGACACATATTTGTTATATTATCCTATTTCAGTAAAAAAAAAATTTTTTAGTTATCATCTAAGTTATCATATATCATTCTACCTATCCCAGTAGCTTAGATTCCTGCCAGGTATCTATCAAGCGCTCTCCTATACTGTTTAGTAATTTAGTTAATTTATGTTATACAAGCTACTGTTGACTCTCTGACAAGGTGTTTGAATGCTGGTGCAAGGGGTCCTCACTACATATGTACACATGCGGCTGAACATTTTTACATTTTACTAGAAGCACTTTTGCTAATTGAAGTATATTGGAAACAAGATTTTTTTAATTTAATATTTGAATACACCTATGCACATTTACATTTTGAGCTTTTCATCCCTAAGGAATATAGTAATACAGATCAATAATAAAATAAAGTATTACAAAAATACTCAAAGCTTCAGTGCTGAAATCTATGACTAAACTGCACAGAGTGAATACTGTAATGTTACTTCACTGTACTGTAAACTACAGGGCCGATTTATCATGTTTCTGGCGTACATGATCCGCTGTAGCGATCATGTCTACCAGACATCGATAAATGCTGTCTGCATTTATCATGTCACAAGCAGTACTGGTGAACTGCTTGTGCAATGCCGCCCCCTGCAGATTCGCGGCCAATCGCCCGCTAGCAGTGGGTGTCAATCAACCCGATCGTATAAGAGTGTGCGGATTGCTGTCCGCCGCCTCAGAGGTGGCAGATGAGTTAAGGAGCAACAGTCTTAAAACCGCTGCTTCTTAACTGCTGTTTCCGGCGAGCCTGAAGGCTCACATGGAAACAGATTATTGGGCCCCATTCAGACCATAATAAATCAGCCCTTATATCTCCATTTTAAAGGTTACACTTCTTATAGATGGGTAAAATCAGAACCACTGGAATAGAATGACTGACCTCTAAAAGGAGAAAATAAATTTGTTAAAGGTTTAATCTTAAAATAA
This sequence comes from Bombina bombina, assembly GCF_027579735.1. Classification (NCBI taxonomy): domain Eukaryota; kingdom Metazoa; phylum Chordata; class Amphibia; order Anura; family Bombinatoridae; genus Bombina; species Bombina bombina. The sequence goes on from NC_069504.1 coordinate 578,508,725, forward strand.
TTTAATCATTATCTGAAAGTGAGCTGTTCTGAGTTTACTATGTTGCCCTTTAATGTCACTGTTTAGTATTCCCATAAGAAAGTTCCCTGTTTATCATGTTAAGTAGAAAGTCCAACTTTTATTAAGTTTGTCTGGTTAAAAATGATAAAGTGGCTGCTTGTCTTTTAATATAATTAGCTCAGTTCAGAAGGGAAAAAATGCCACCAATCTCTAGATCAATAGTGAAAGTAATTGAAATGCTCAGCTATATAATGATTTTAACATCTAATATGATTAGAGCATGATATTACTAATTTGCAAGCTTTAAAATATAAGAATACAAATAAAATGCTCCGTGCTACATAGATATTCCAAATCAACCAATTGCATTCAAATATTAACTCTACGAAAATGTCAGTGACGGCGGAAACATACGTTTAGTGTTAACTGTTTCTTTTGTTGAGAGGAGAATTAGCATATCATTTGAGGTTATGCAATTTTTTTAGGTGATGCATGTGTTTATATATATATATATATATATATAAAGCTATTCTCAGACACCTAGATTACGAGTTTTGCGCTAAACAGGGTTTGAAGCTAACACCCCAAAAAAATGTGTTATTGCACTCTCCATAGTGCTGCCATTACGAGTTACTGAAAAGCCTCCTTGTGCTGTACGTTACGGTGCATTAAAGGGCAGTCTAGTCCAAAATAAACTTTCAGGCTCGCCAAAATCACGGGGCCTCAAGCTCCATACGGAGCTTGATAGATAGGCCCCAGAGAATGTAAGTTTAAACAATTTTCAAATTTACTTTTAGCACCAATTTTGCTTTGTTCACTTGGTATTCTTAGTTGAAAGCTAAACCTAGGAGGTTCATATGCTAATTTCTAAGCCCTTGAAGACCGCCTCTTCTCTCAGGGCATTTTGACAGTTTTTCACCAATAGAGGGTGTTAGAACATGTGTTTCATATAGATAACACTGTGCTCACGCACGTGGAGTTCAGGTGAGCCAGCTCTGATTGGCTAAAATGGATGTCTGTCAAAAGAACTGAAATAAGGGGGCAGTTTGCAGATGATTAGATACAAGGTAATCACAGAGGTAAAAAGTGTATTTATATAACTGTGTTAATTGTGCAAAACCAGGGAATGGTAATGAAGGGATTATCTATCTTTTTAAAAAACAATAAAAATTCTGGTGTAGACTGTCCCTTTAAGCTCCATACCCCACAAAAGCCAAGGTCTGAGTTTACTTGCTCGTGCACGCTTTCCCCCATAGACATCAATGAGGAGAGTGTTAGAAAATAAAACTAACACCTACGGTCGCAGAATGGAGATCACCATAAAGCAACCACATCGATGTCTATGGGGAAAAGAAAACCATGTCTAAACCCTAAAATAAACCCCAAGTCTAAACACCCCTATTAAAGTTATTAACCCCTAATCCGCCGCTCCGCGACATCGCCGACACTAATACAAATTATTAAGCCCTATTCAACCGCTCCCCGACATCGCAATACTAATAAAAGTTATTAACCCCTAAACCGCCAGCCCCCCACATTGCCAACACTAGAATAAAGTATTAACCCATAAACCTCCAGCCCCCCATATCGTAACTACTAAACTAAACCTATTAACCCCTAAACCGCCGGCACCCGCACATCGCAAAACACTAAATGAAACTAGTAACCCCTAAACCTAACACCCCCCTAACTTTAAATTTAAATTACAATATAGCTATCTTTAAAAAAATTAAAACTTACCTGTGAAATAAAAAAAAAATAAGTTTAAACTATAAATTAACCTAACATAACTATTCTAATAAAATAAAAAAATACTACAAATTAAAAACCTAAATTAAAAATGTAAACACTACAAAAACATTTAAAAAATCTAAAATTACAAAAAAGTAATAAACACTAAATTACAAAAAATATTAACGAAATTATCAAAAATAAAAACAATTACACCTAATCTGATAGCCCTATAAAAATAAAAAAGCCCCCCAAATAAAAACACCCCCTAAACTACAAAAAATACCAATAGCCCTTGTCAGGGAGCAGCGGTTCAGGGGTTAATAGTTTTATATAGTGTCAGTGATGTCGGGGGCGGCGGATTAGGGGTTAATAGCTTTATTTAATAGTCGCGATGTGGGTGGGCGGCAGATTAAGGGTTAATAAGTTTAATATTATTTGCAATGCGGGAGGGCGGCGGTTTAGGGGTAAATAGGTAGTTTATGGGTGTTAGTGTACTTTGTAACAGTTTAGTTATGAGTTTTGTGAAACATTTTTGTTTTGCAAATCCATAACTACTGCTCTCAGGTGGCGGTATGGATCATGTCAGTATAAGCTGTAACACAAGCATTTTAGCCGGACTGCACAACCTGTAATACGACGCTATGGAAAATCCCGCACTCAAACGTAATTTTTTTGAGTGCGGAATGGACGCTGTGCTACAGGTTAAAATGTTTGTGGTATAGCTATACTGCCGCGACTCGTAATATGCGTTCCTGGCCATTTCAGCGTAATGGCCAATTTTTCAGTGTTAAAAGCCATACCGCAAAACTCGTAATCTAGCCGTTCGTGAGACAAATTAAATAAAAGGATCCTGCACACCTTAGCTGAATTCAGCTGTCACACTGTTGGAATATGCTTTCTCTGCCTAGGGAGATAAATCTAACATAACCTACTAAGGCTAAAATATTAAGAAATAGTCGATGGACGCCATATGATCACTAGTACTCTGCCATAAAATATCCAAAGTAAAATTACTTAAAGGGCCATTATACACTCATTTTTTCTTTGCATAAATGTTTTGTAGATGATCTATTTATAAAGCCCATAAAGTTTTTTTTGTTTTTTTTAAATGTATAATTTTGCTTATTTTTAAATAACATTGTTCTGATTTTCAGACTCCTAACCAAACCCCAAAGTTTTATTTGAATACCGTCAGCAACCTTCTCCAGCTTGCTCCTGTTTGTGTAAAGGGTCTTTCATATGCAAAAGAAGGGGGAGGGGGGGGGGGAGTGTCTTATTTCCCACTTGCAGTGGGCTTTCCAGCTACCTTTTCAACAGAGCTAAACTAAGTACGTTTTTTAAACCATTTTATACTGGAATTTTATATCAGTATCTGTGCATCTTATTCTTTATAGTAGTGTCTATTACATGCAGTTATATTAAAATGAGTGTATACTGTCCCTTTAAGCCTACTACTGGTACTGGAAAACGTTACCAATGCTGGCACTTGAGAAGGACGTATTGCAAGGTTCTGATGCTTATGTGCAGCATACAATCAGGTTTGACATGTGATACAGGGTTGTAGAAAAAACAAACAAACATTTCTGCTACTGATGATGCCAAAGATACTGTGTGATGTCAAAGGTGCATGTAGACCAAAGGCACATGTTAAAACATCAAAAAGTATTTTTATTATAAAATTGTTTTTAGGATATAGTAAATTGTTTTAAATTTGTAGCGTTGAAACATTCCTTCAGAGCCCCATTAAAATGCAACACGTTTCTCCCCTGGCAGAGCGGTTTCCTCAGGCATAAAAAAGTAATGGTATATCACATAGCAGGCATGCTGACCTTTAAAACCACAAAATAACCAATCAAATGTTTCAGTTGCAAAGAACACATACCTGTTTTGGGAAACCGAGCAGTTACCTGTTGCAGCTCCCTAATAGCAGATCCTATTGGGTGTAAAAACACACACCTACCTATTTCTAATTGGTCTGCAGTTATTTTCATCTTATATGTTGCTCATATTGTTTATATATATCAAGTGTACAAAAATTCCTACGCTGATCTTAAGTGTATAATAAAATAGCAAAAAAGTACTTTAGTGGCGTCACTAGGGGGGTGCGGGGATGCGGGCCGCACCAGGGTGACACCCTCCAGGGGGTGACACCACCAAAATATATATATATATATATTTTTTTTTTACATTTTATTGAAATTCAAAGAAATACAATGTAGAGATGCATAGATATTTTTATTAGAGGGGCCAGCATTTGTGAACATTAATGGGACTGGGGAATTTGTAGACACTTAATTTTTTTGCCCCTTGAGCCAGCGCTGCAATTTCCACAAATAGTTTTCCCGGCTGCTTTTGCTTGTTTGTACTTTGCTCCTCCTCTGCCCAATTTCACTATGAATGTTGTGGGCATGCCGTGGGGCGTGCAAAGTTCCGCTGCTAGCCTAAACCTGCCTGCCTATCTGTGCTCACTGCTCAGTGATGTGTGGAGCAGTGGAGTCACTCACTGCTGTGCTGTCTCTCTAAACGGGAACTGAGAAATCATGAGGGGGATGCCTGGCACCTGACCGCATGACTGTCTGACACTGTCTCTAAAGTGAAGGAGACATGTATGATGCCCACCAGATGGGTACGGTTACGGTACACTAAGTGCACACTGAAGAGGTAGGAGGGGAGGGCGGACAGGGGTCTGGGGGTGGGCAGAGAGCAGAGGTGCTTGGCCATAAGAAGCGGTAGGCATGCGGCCCGGGGCACTGCACTGACAGACTTGGAACAGAGTCAGAGAGCAGAATTTTCATAGTTTGCTCACCTAAACCTTTTCTTTAGTGATTTATTTTTTAAGTACTCTGTTTATCTTTCATTTGATGCTCTGCTGAGCCAGGGAGCAGCTCTAGGCATGAGATTTATAATTAATGCAGTGCAGTTTACATATTTTGTATGTGTGTGTGTCTGAGTGTTTTATGTATGTGTGTGTGTGTGTCTGAGTGCTTTTGTGTGTGTGTCTGAGTGTTTCTGTGTGTGTGCCTGAGTGTTTTTGTCTGTGTGTGTGTCTAAGTGTTTGTGTGTGTGCCTGAGTGTTTTTGTGTTTGTGTGTGTGTGCCCAAGTGTTTTTGTGTGTGTGTGTGTGTCTGAGTGCTTTTGTGTGTGTGTCTGAGTGTTTTTGTGTCTGTGTGTGTCTAAGTGTTTGTGTGTGTGCCTGAGTGTTTTTGTGTGTGTGTCTAAGTGTTTGTGTGTGTGCCTGAGTGTTTTTGTGTGTGTGTGTCTCATAGTGTTTTTGCGTGTGTCTGAGCGTGTTTCTAAGTGTGTCTGAGTGTGTCAGAGTGTTTGTATGTGTGTGTGCCTGTGTTTTTGTGTTTGTGTGTGTCTGCTTTCTGGGGGTGGGGTTGACACCATAAGTTACCGCACTGGGTGACACCAACCCTAGTGATGCCACTGAGTTAGGTGACCACATCACTTGGAATAAAATTAGAGGTAGCCCTTGCCTTACAAAAGTCTGTCCACCCCTGCCGTAAGCCATGAAATGGCCAAATCTAATTTAACAGGGAGTGAGCCATGTAGTAGGGGGGTGGGGTAGCCTTGACTGTCTGGTATCCGTGACATATACTATTCACCTTAGACATAAAGAGTCTATACACTTCCATCAAACACGAAAGTGGTATGAGGTAATCCGTCAATTTTTATCTATGGACATACAGAATAAGTCAAAACAGATGTTTTTGAAGAACTGCTTAGAGTAGTGTTGTATTACAATTATTTTCTATTCATGGACACTTGGTACATCCAAAAGAAGGGAACTGCTATGGTGTCTAACTTTGCCCCGTCATATGCCAACCTATACATGAATCACTTTGAAGAAAAATTTGTTTATAGTAATCACTTATTTTTACAATATGGCGCCATCTGGTATCGTTTTATTGATGATGTGTTTGGCATATGGTGGGGCAATGAAGACACCCTTTAACAATTTGTAGAGGAACTTAATCAGGAAGTTAATAGTCTAGAATTCATGTTGGTTGCCAGTAAAGAAAGTATAGTATTTCTGGATACTGTGATATACAAGAAGAAACGGATCATCATACCCTTCCTAGATATGACAGTTTCCATAATCAAAGACTTAAGAACTCCCTCCCAATGAGTCAATTAATGAGGGTGAATATAATTGTTAGTGAAGATACTATGAGAGACAAGATTAAATAAAATGGGAAAGAAATTCCTGGAAAGAAGATACCCTAAGGAGCTAATTGAGAGTGAAATCCATAAAATATGCTATGAATGGGGATAAAAATAATATAGTTAAAAAGACAAACAATGAGAGATTAATATTTGTATCCCAATTCAATAACTATAGTGAGAGAATATCTTGCATTATTAGAAAGCATTGGCATATTATTCAGACATGTAATAAGGATGTTGAAATATTTCAGAAAACTCCTATTATGGTACACAGGAGAGTTAAAAAACCTCAATGACCTTTTAGTGCAGTCAGACCTGGGCCCTAAACATATCAGGAAAGAAAGATATATCACTGAAAACAATAAAGGATGTTATCCATGCCTAGGCTGTAGCAATTGCCATTCTGTCATTAAGGGATGTGAATTTGTCCACCCAAGTGGATATAAATTTAAATTAACCCCTTAAGGACAAGGCCGTTTTTCAATTTCCTTCCCTTAAGGAAAAGGGCTGTTTTTACATTTCTGCAGTGTTTGTGTTTAGCTGTAATTTTCCTCTTACTCATTTACTGTACTGTACTCACACATATTATATACAGTTTTTCTAAAGATACCATTGTTTTCAGCATCTCTTATAATTTACCATAAAAAAATTATAAAATATGATGAAAAAATGGAAAAAATCACACTTCTTCTACATTTGACCCCCAAAATCTGTTGCACATCTACAACCACCAAAAAACACCCATGCTAAATAGTTTCTAAATTTTGTCCTGAGTTTAGAAATAACCAATGTTTACAGGTTCTTTGCTTTTTTTGCAAGTAAGTAATAGGGCAATAAATACAAGTAGCACTTTACTATTTCCAAACCATTTTTTTAAATCAAAATTAGAGATAGTTACATTGGAACACTCGACTAGATTACGAGTTTTGCGTTATGAGGGGTGCGGTGCTAACTTGCACATTATTGTCACCGCTCCCTTCCCTACAGCGCTGGTATTCCAGGTTTTTATAAACCCGGCATTAACAGGCAAGAAGTGAGCGTAGAGCAAACTGTGCTCCATACCGCACTCCAATACCAGCGCTGCTAAAAGCAGCGGTGAGCTGTGTTTACATGCTCGTGCACGATTTCCCCATAGACATCAATGGGGAGATCGGCTGAGAAAAAGTCTAACACCTGCAAAAAAGCAGCGTAAAGCTCAGTAACGCAGCCCCATTGATTCCTATGGGAAAACTAAATTTATGTTTACACCTAACATCCTAACATGAACCCCGAGTCAAAACACTCCTAATCTTACACTTATTAACCCCTAATCTGCCGCCCCCGACATCGTCGACACCTACATTATACTTATTAACCCCTAATCTGCCGCTCCGGGCATCGCTGCCACTATAATAAACATATTAACCTCTAAACCGCCGTACTCCTGCATCACAAACACTAGTTAAATACAATTAACCCCTAATCTGCCGTCCCTAACATCGCCGCCACCTACCTACATTTATTAACCCCTAATCTACTGCCCCCAACGTCGCCGCCACTATATTAAATTTATTAACCCCTAAACCTGTCTAACCCTGACACCCACTAACTTAAATATAATTCAAATAAATCTAAAGAAAACCTACTATTAATAACTAAATAATTCCTATTTAAAACTAAATACTTACCTATAAAATAAACCCTAAGCTAGCTACAATATAACTAATAGTTACATTGTAGCTATCTTAGGCTTTATTTTTATTTCACAGGCAAGTTTGTATTTATTTTAACTAGGTACAATAGTTATTAAATAGTTATTAACTACCTAGCTAAAATTAAATAAATTACCTAAATTAAATACAATTATCTAAATTACAAAAAAAAACAAAACATTAAATTACACAAAATAAAAAAGAAATTACAAGATATTTAAACTAATTACACCTAATCTAATAGCCCTATCAAAATAAAAAAAGGCCCCCCAAAACAAAAAAAAACCCCTAGCCTAAACTAAACTACCAATAGCCCTTAAAAGGGCCTTTTGCGGGGCATTTCCCCAAAGAAATCAGCTCTTTTACCTGTAAAAAAAATACAAACAACCCCCCAACAGTAAAACCCACCACCCACACAACCAACCCCCCAAATAAAAACTTAACTAAAAAAACCTAAGCTCTCCATTACCCTGAAAGGGCATTTGAATGGGCATTGCCCTTAAAACTGCATTTAGCTCTTTTGCAGCCCAAAGTCCCTAACCTAAAAATAAAACCCACCCAATAAACCCTTTAAAGACCTAACACTAACCCCCGAAGATCCACTTACAGTTTTGAAGACTGGACATCCATCCTCAACGAAGCTGGGAGAAGTCTTCATCCAAGCCGGCAGAAGTGGTCCTCCAGACGGGCAGAAGTCTTCATCTAGACGGCATCTTCTATCTTCATCCATCCGGCGCAGAGCGGCTCCATCTTCAAGACATCCGGCGCAGAGCATCCTCTTCTTACGACAACTAACGACGAATGAAGGTTCCTTTAAGTGATGTCATCTAAGATGGCGTCCCAATCGGAATTAAAGGTGAAAAAATCCTATTGGCTCATGAAATCAGTCAATAGGATTGAGCTTCAATCCTATTGGCTGATTCCAATTGATTGGAACAGCTAATAGAATGTGAGCTCAATCCTATTGGCTGATTGGATCAGCCAATAGGATTGAAGCTCAATCCTATTGGGTGATTGCATCAGCCAATAGGATTTTTTCACCTTTAATTCCGATTGGCTGATAGAATTCTATCAGCCAATTGGAATTCAAGGGACACCATCTTGGCTAGGTTAGGGTTAGACTTAGGTATAGGGGTTAATACATTTAGTATAGTGGCAGCGACGTTAGGGGCGGCAGATTAGGGGTTAATAAATGTAGGTAGGTGACGGCGATGTTAGGGGCAGCAGATTAGGGGTTAATATTATTTAACTAGTGTTTGCGAGGCAGGAGTGCGGTGGTTTAGGGGTTAATATGTTTATTACAGTGGCGACGATGTTCGGAGTGGCAGATTAGGGGTTAATCATTTTATTATAGTGTTTGCAATGCGGAAAGGCCTCGGCTTAGGGGTTAATAGGTAGTTTATGGGTGTTAGTGTACTTTTTAGCTCTTTAGTTAAAAAGTCATAACTACTGACTTTAGAATGCGTTAAGGATCTTGGCGGTATAGGGTATACCGCTCACTTTTTGGCCTCCCAGGAAAAGCATGTAATATCGGCGCTATGAAAGTCCCATTGACAAAAGACTACGCAATTTGCGTAAGTTGATTTGCGTTATGGCCACAAAAGTGTGCGGTACCCCTAAACCTGCAAGACTCGTAATAGCAGCGGTAGTGAAAAAGCAGCGTTATGAGCCTTAACGCTGCTTTTTCACTCATAACGCAAAACGCATAATCTAGCCGACTGATATCTGTCAGGAATCCCTGAATATCCCCTGCCATGTATATATATTTTTTTTAGTAGACAACCCAAAGTATTGATCTAGGCCCATTTTGGTATATTTCATGCCACTATTTCACTGCCAAATGCGATCAAATAAAAAAAAAAGTTCACTTTTTCACAAACTTTAGGTTTCTCACTGAAATTATTTACAAACAACGTGTACAATTATGGCACAAATGGTTGTAAATGCTTCTCTGGGATCCCCTTTGTTCAGAAATAGCAGACATTTATGGCTTTGGCGTTACTAGTTGGTAATAAGAAGGCCGCTAAATGCCGCTGCGCACCACACTTGTATTATGCCCAGCAGTGAAGGGGTTAATTAGGTAGCTTGTAGGGTGCTTTTAGGGTTAATTTTAGCTTTAGGGTAGTGTAGTAGACAACCCAAAGTATTGATCTAGGCCTATTTTGATATATTTCATGCCACCATTTCACCGCCAAATTCAATCAAATAAAAAAAATCATTAACTTTTTCACTAACTTTGGGTTTCTCACAGAAATTATTTACAAACAGCTTGTGCAATTATGGCACAAATGGTAGTAAATGCTTCTCGGGGATCCCCTTTGTTCAGAAATAGCAGACATATATGGCTTTGGCATTGCTTTTTGGTAATTAGAAGGCCGCTAAATGCCGCTGCGCACCACACTTGTATTATGCCCAGCAGTATCGGGGTTAATTAGGTAGCTTGTAGGGAGCTTGAAGTGTTAATTTTAGCTTTAGTGTAGAGATCAGCCTCCCACCTGACACATCCCACCCCCTGATCCCTCCCAAACAGCTCTCTTCCCTCCTCCACGCCACAATTGTCCTGCCATCTTAAGTACTGGCAGAAAGTCTGCCAGTATTAAAATAAAAGGCTTTTTTAATTTATTTATTTTTAATATATATTCTGGTGTGAAGGATCCCCCCTAGCCCTCAACCTACCTGATGCCCCCCAAAGAGATCTCTAACCCTCCCCCCCATTAACTATTTGCCACCATTTTGGGTACTGGCAGCTGGCAGCTGTCTGGTTTTTTTAAGGGGGGATTTATTTTACAGGTACTTTTGTACTTATTTTAACTAGGAAGTTATTAAATAGTTAATAACTATTTAATAACTATTGTACCTAGTTAAAATAAATACAAAGTTGCCTGTAAAATAATTATTTTATAGGTAAGTATTTAGTTTTAAACAGGAATAATTTATTTAATTATAGTAAATTTATTTCGTTTAATTTAAATTATATTTTAGTTAGGGGGGTGTTAGGGTTAGGGTTAGACGTAGGTTTCGGGGTTATTAAATTTATAATAGTGGCGGCGACGTTGGCGGCGGCAGATTAGGGGTTAATAAATTTAATATAGTTGCAGTGATGTTGGGGGGGCAGATTAGGGGTTAATAAATATAATGTAGGTGTCGGCAATGTTGGGGCCAGTAGATTAGGGGTTCATAAGTATAATGTAGGTGTCAGCGATAGCAGGGGCGGCATATTAGGGGTTAATAAGTGTAATATTAGGGGTGTTTAAACTCGGGGTTCATGTTAGGGTGTTAGGTGCAGACATAAAATTCATTTCCCCATAGGAAACAATGGGGCTGCGTTAGGAGCTGAATGCTGCTTTTTTGCAGGTGTTAGGTTTTTTTCAGCCAGCTTAGCCCCAATGTTTCCTATGGGGAAATCGTGCACGAGCACGTTTTTCCAGCTTACCGCTACCGTAAGCAGCGCTGGTATTGAGGTGAGATGTGGAACTAAATTCTGCTCTACATAAAAAAAGAAAGAAAAAGAAAAAGGCGCAACACCTCTAAGTGCAATATGTAAGTTCAATCACACAATTTATTCACAAGTTAACAATTTAAAACTCCCAAAGATAACCTCAACGAAAATGAGGTATGAAACAGGCGCTGGAGAACCATCCAGGTCTCACAAACAATATCCCTTAGTTGTTGATGTCTGCCATAGAAAGGATTAATTCAGGCATCCTGAAGTCTCACTTGCAAACCAAATGGGCTTCCTATACTTTTTGGTTTGCAAGTGAGACTTCTGGACGCCTCAATTAATCCTTTCTATGGCAGACATCAACAACTAAGGGATATCGTTTGTGAGACCTGGATGGTTCTCCAGCGCCTGTTTCATACCTCATTTTCGTTGAGGTTATCTTTGTGAGTTTTAAATTGTTAATGTCAGGTTAGGAAATGTCCAGAAGAAGACCCAAATGCTAGGGCAAACTTAAACAACACCCTTGCACTCTGAGTTTAATCCAGGACGTGACCCCACGACAACCTCCAAAAAACAAAGTACTCACGATATGGAGCAGGGTTAGCCTGTGCCGAAGTAATTCATGATATCAGCCAGATAGACTTCTGAATAAGGAACTGGTTTCAGGAAATGTCTTCCACAGTATCAGGAGAGCAGGGATAGTCCACTCAGACAGAAGAAGGGTAAAACAGGAAACAGTTAATAATGCAGGAGTAGGTCATTTGTTATCAGGCAGTCTGAAGGTTAACACTGTGTAGACAGTCTTTGCAGAGTATGCAACAGGTAATCAGGCAGTTTGAGGGTTAACACTGAGTAGACAGTCTTTGCAGAGTATGCAACAGGTAATCAGGCAGTTTGAGAGTTAACACTGTGTAGACAGTCTTTGCAGAGTATGCAACAGGTAATCAGGCAGTTTGAGAGTTAACACTGTGTAGACAGTCTTTGCAGAGTATGCAACAGGTAATCAGGCAGTTTGAGGGTAAACACTGTGTAGTCAGAACTTGCAGAATTAACAACATGTAATCAGGTAGTTTGAAGGTTAACACTGTGTTGTCAGAACTTGCAGAGATAGCAACGGGTAAGCTGGTAGTTTGAAGGTTAACACAGATTAATCAGTACTTGTTGAGATTGGCAACAGGATATCAAGCAGTTTGAAGGTTTACACTGAATAATTGTATTTGCAGAGTTTGGAAACAGGTAAACATGCAGATTGAAGGTTTCACAGAAATAACAGTATTTGAATAGTTTGGCAGTACACAGAGTAGTCTGAATATGCAGGGTTTGCAGCAGGTAAACAGGAAGTTTGAAAGTTTCACAAAACAAACAGTACTTGCATTGTTTGGAGACAGGTAATCAGAAGGTTGAAGGTTAATCCAGCATAGTAAATCCTTGAAGAGATTGGCAACAGAAAAGCAGCAGTTAGAGAGATTCCTCAGTGAAATCCTATCAGAAGCCAAAAAGTTAACAAACAAACTGGCACTGGAGAAACAGGAAGCCTGGGTTAACTCTGAGTAGACAGTCTTTGCAGAGTATGCAACAGGTAATCAGGCAGTTTGAGAGTTAACACTGTGTAGACAGTCTTTGCAGAGTAAGAATAAAAAGCTTGGTTGTGACATCATCAGGAAGGGGTGGCTCAGACACCTGTCAATCAAGCACACAGAGAGGACTGCAGAGCTTCCCAGCAGTTGAGCGTGACAGTGCCCCCTCCTCAAGGACCCCTCCGGGAGACCCGACCGGGCCTGGCAGGGTATTTCTTGTGAAAAGACTTGACAAGAGCTGGAGCATGCACATGAGAGGGTGGTTCCCAAGATCGTTCAGAGATAGGATAACCCTTCCAATGGACCAGGTAGTACAGCCGATTGCCCCGTAGCTTGGAATCGAGAATCTGGCTGACTTCAAACTCAGAAGTTCCCTCTACGAAAAGTGGAGGAGGTGGTTTACTCTTAATAGAGTACCGATTGTAGATGACTGGCTTGAGTAGGGAGACATGAAACACTGGATGGATCTTGAGAGTCTTGGGTAAGGCCAGGCGGTATGCAGAAGAACAAACTCTGGAAATAATTCGAAAAGGTCCAATGTACTTAGGACCCAACTTGGTACAAGGTTGTTTTAGACGTATGAATCTGGTGGATAAAAATACTCTGTCTCAGTACGAAGTAAAGGAGCCTTGCACCTTCTGTGATCAGCATATTTCTTATGTCTTAAGGAAGAAGAGAGTAGATTTTGACGAATGAGTTGCCAGTGATTACTGAGATTTTTCACTATACGATCTGCTCCAGGGACTTCAGTAGAACTGGTAATCATAGGAAAGGTTCTAGGTTCAAATCCATAAGCTGCCTTAAAGGGAGAGGTCTGTAATGAGGCGTTATAACGTGAGTTGTGAGCTAATTCCGCCAAAGGCAATAACTGAAACCAGTTGGAGTGGTGATGGTCTACATAATGTCTTAGAAAAGATTCCAAGGCTTGATTTACACGCTCAGTCCGTCCGTTGGATTGAGGATGGTGTGCAGTAGAAAGTGATATGTTGATTCCGAAGTGTTTACAAAAAGACCTCCAAAATTTGGAAACAAATTGGACTCCACGATCTGAGACTATGTCAGTGGGAAAACCATGTAAACGAGATATATGTAGAACAAAGAGTTCAGAAAGTCTTTGAGCTGAAGGCAAGCCTGGAAGAGGTATGAAGTGAGCAGACTTGGAGAACGGATCCACCACTACCCAAATTTCCAGCAGAAACAGGAAGATCTGTAACAAAGTCCATGGATAAGTGAGACCAAGGGTAATGAGGAATAGGAAGAGGGTGTAATAGACCAAAATGGTTGATGAGAAGATTGTTTGTTTGAAGCACAAGAACTACAAGCAGCAATATAATCCTTAACATCCCTCATCATAGTGGACCACCAAACATGCTGCTTCAGTTTCCACAATGTATTGGTTATTCCCGGATGACCTGCTGAAATTTTGTCATGAGCCCAACGTAGAAGCTTAATACGTAATCCTTTGGGTACATACAGGATACCAGAAGGTAATTTGCAAGAAGATGGTACCCGGACTTGAGCAGCATGTAAAGCCTGTACTGGAAAAGAGGATACTTGAGCCAAAACTTTGACTGGACGTAGTATAGGTTCTGAATCCAATGGAGAAGGTTCAGAAGATTGGAACTGCCTAGATAAAGCATCTGCCTTGGAATTTTTTGAACCAGGAACATAGGAAAGTACAAAATTAAACCTGGAGAAGAACAAGGCCCACCGAGCCTGACGAGGATTGAGATGTGTAGCTGTTTGGAGGTATAAAAGATTCTTGTGATCTGTCAGACTGAAAAAAGGTTGACTGGTACCCTCTAACCAATGCCTCCATTCATCCAAAGCTAATTTTATTGCCAAAAGCTCCTTATTGCCCAGATTGAATTTTTTCTAAAAGAACGCCACAGGATGTATCTTGCTGGTAGTCGGATCACGTTGGGAGAGAACAGCTCCAGCTGCTATAGAGGAAGCGTCAACCTCCAAAATAAACCGGAAATCAGGAATTGGATGACTGAGAAGAGGTGCAGAAGAAAATGCTGATTTTAGCGTTTCAAAAGCCTGTACTGCCGAAGAGGACCAGTTCTTACAATTTTGCCCTTTCTTAGTAAGAGAAGTGAGTGATGTCAGCAAAGTTCTTTATAAACTTTCTATAGTAATTGGCAAAGCCAAGAAACCTCTGCAGGGATTTGAGAGTAGTTGGTCTGGGCCAGTCCTTGATAGCCGACAGTTTAGCAGGATCCATCTCAAAACCTGATTCAGAAATGATATACCCCAAAAAGGGGATGGAACTCTGATGAAAAGAGCATTTCTCCAATTTAGCGAACAGGGAATTGTCTCGAAACCTCTGAAGAACCAGTCTTACATGATGTACATGTTCCTGTAATGTTTTCGAATAGATTAGAATGTCATCGAGGTAAATGATAACAAATTGATTTAGATAATCTCTGAAGATTTCATTGACAAAGTGCTGAAATACTGCTGGTGCATTGCACAATCCAAATGGCATTACTAGATACTCGTAGTGACCAAATCTAGTGTTAAATGCCATCTTCCATTCGTCTCCTTTATGGATTCTGACCAGATTGTAGGCCCCACGGAGATCTAACTTGGAAAAAATAGAAACACCTTGAAGACGATCGAATAACTCAGAAATGAGCGGCAGAGGATAGCTGGTTTTGACAGTAATCTGATTCAAGGCTCGATAATCAATACAGGGATGAAGACCTCCATCTTTTTTCCCAATGAAGAAAAAACCTGCACCCACAGGTGAAGAGGAAGGACGAATGAATCCTCTGGCTAAGTTGTCCTTTATGTATTCCTCAAGAGAGACATTTTCTTGACGAGAGAGGGGATAGGTCCTTCCCTTAGGTAGAGGAGCCCCTGAATACAATTCGATAGGACAGTCAAATATCCAGTGTGGAGGTAACGTCTCAGCCTCTTTTTTAGAAAACACATCACAAAAGGCATGATAGTAATTGGGCAATGATTCAGGAACTTCCACCATAGCTACGACAGGACAGGATGGTTTAGAGGGATTTTGCAGGCAATGTTTGAAACAGGTAGTTCCCCAGGAAATAAGTTCTCCTTTAGACCATGAGAAAACTGGATCATGAAGCTGCAACCAAGGTAAGCCCAGAATCAATGGTATGTGAGGAGAAGAAATGACATCAAAACGAATAATTTCAGAATGAAGTATGCCCACAGTCAAAAGAAGAGGAATAGTAGAATGTTGTATGATACCAGTACCTAGAGGCTGTCCACTGACAGTAGTTACCTTAATTAACTGTTTCTTGGCTTGAAGAGGAATCCTGAGAGAGTCAGCAAAGTATGAATCAATGAATACTCCAGCAGCTCCAGAATCGATGAGAGCTTGAGCTCGAAACTTGGTGTTTCCAAAAGAGATAGTTACAGGAACAAAAAGTTTAGAATTGAGGGAAGACATGGGATTCTGGCTTAACTCTGTCCCTCTATCAAAAGTTAAGCCTTGGCTTTTACTGGCCGGATAGGACAGTCCTTCAGTAAATGTCCTTTGGTACCACAATACAGACATAACCCAAGAGCACGCCTTCTATGGCGTTCAGCTTCTGACAATTTAATAGCTCCTACTTCCATGGGTTCCACAGACTCAGGAGATTGGGAATTATTATTAGAAAGACTTGAGGTTCGAATAGGAGGACGAAAAGAAGATTTAACAAAGGATCTCCGATTCCTATCTCTCTCCTGAAGACGTTCAGAATGCCGGGCGTCAAGAGTAATACATAAATTGATAAGACCCTCCAATGAATCAGGGAGTTCCCGAAATACAAGTTCATCCTTAAGGCGTTCGCAAAGTCCTTTGCGAAAGACTGCCCGTAAGGCTCCATGGTTCCAATCAGTTTCTGTGGCTAAAGTCCTGAATTCAATAGCATATTGAGCTACCGAAAGGGATCCCTGTCTCAGATCCAACAATCCTGCCTCAGCAGCTGCAGACCGCCCAGGCTTGTCAAAAAAAAAAAAAAAAATGGACACAAATAATTCCACATCCTGTAGTAATGGATCATTCTTCTCTAAAAGAGGGGACACCCAGGCTAGAGCCTTACCCTTCAAGAGAGAAATAATAAAGGTGATTTTGGAAGTAGAATTGGAAAAAACTTGAGGATTGTTTCTGAAGTGTAAACGACACTGATTAAGGAATCCATGGCATTCTTCAGGATTACCGTCATATTTATCTGGAAGTGGTATATTCTGTCCAACAGTTTGAGGTGGATTAAAGACAGCATTGGTGCTAGTAGCAGTGGCAGCAGGAGTCACCGTCGCTTGAGAAGGAGCGGAGAGGTTATGTAGCAGAGCAGTAATCTGGTCAAGCTTGGAATCCAAAGATTGCAAATGAGCAGAATGATTTCCTAGAAGTTGCCCTTGTAGAGCCACAGCCCTGGATAACTCGTCAGGGTCCATATTATGGCCAGTTTGTACTGTCAGGTTAGGAAATGTCCAGAAGAAGACCCAAATGCTAGGGCGAACTTAAACAACACCCTTGCACTCTGAGTTTAATCCAGGACGTGACCCCACGACAACCTCCAAAAAACAAAGTACTCACGATATGGAGCAGGGTTAGCCTGTGCCAAAGTAATTCATGATATCAGCCAAATAGACTTCTGAATAAGGAACTGGTTTCAGGAAATGTCTTCCACAGTATCAGGAGAGCAGGGATAGTCCACTTATACTCAGACAGAAGAAGGGTAAAACAGGAAACAGTTAATAATGCAGGAATAGGTCATTTGTTATCAGGCAGTCTGAAAGTTAACACTGTGTAGACAGTCTTTGCAGAGTATGCAACAGGTAATCAGGCAGTTTGAGGGTTAACACTGAGTAGACAGTCTTTGCAGAGTATGCAACAGGTAATCAGGCAGTTTGAGAGTTAACACTGTGTAGACAGTCTTTGCAGAGTAAGAATAAAAAGCCTGGTTGTGACATCATCAGGAAGGGGTGGCTCAGACACCTGTCAATCAAGCACACAGAGAGGACTGCAGAGCTTCCCAGCAGCTGAGCGTGACAGTTAACTTGTGAATAAATTGTGTGATTGAACTTACATATTGCACTTAGAGGTGTTGCGCCTTTTTCTTTTTCTTTCTTTTTTATGTAGTTTTTTACCCGGTTATCAGAGCTGTGACAGACACATGGCAGCAACCTCAATCTGAATTTAGCTGTGAAACTCAAGACTATCAGCTAGAACATATCCTTTTTACAGTGGGGCGCTTATATATTTATTTCTCTATAATTACTAAATTCTGCTCTACGCTCACCTTTTTGCAGCTAACGCCAGGCTTAAAAAACCTGTAATACCAGTGTTGTCTTAAGGGAGTGGTGGGGAAAAAGGCTCGTTAGCAACGCAAGCCTTACCTACAAAAACTCGTAATCTAGCCGTAAGTTAGTGAAGTCCTTTTTTGATGGCAATGATTCAAATAGGGCTTTAGGGACAGTGATGGTGTCTCCCATAGTTTCTGCATCAGATTGAGAGGATGAAGAGGCCTCAGCAAAATCCTGTTCCTCTACAACATTTATAGCTACTGATTTAGCTTCTAGTGTTTTAAAGAAATTATTCACAGATGGTGTTTTGTGGCTTTTCTGTTTAGGGCCATTACCCCTTTTAGTTGTTTTTTTAGTAGACATGCCTGGGCCTAAATTAATAGTGAAGAGTCAAAATCTCCAGTGCTCAGTATTTGTATACTACGTTAGTTTTCTAGGCCGCAGCTCAGCCCTGATTATCGACAAAGTCCTGTGTAATTAAAGCATATTCTATTCTAATATCATGTGGCCAAACGTAAAGTCTGTACCCTCTCCACTCCTCTCTGTATCAGAAGAAATTTTGAGATGGCGTATGTCTATAAAGAGGTTGGGCTGTTATAATGCTGTTACCGGGGTCATGAGATCTAGTTCTCTCAGTCCATGTGGCAAGATGAGGCTTTTCAGAAAAGTATGTTGCTTAACACAAATATAATAACTTGAGACCCTCCAAATATGAGGACTAAATGTGTTTCATCCTGCTTGTTGAATTGCCCTGTTTTTGCCACGTGTGTGACGATTATGCAGGTTATGGCCTAAATCTGTATACTGGCCCTTTATGATAAATTGCGTCTGCATAGCAACTCAGCTATTATCCACCTCACCTCATCCATCGGCTCTGTTTTCGGCACTCCGGATCCCTATGTGGGGTAAATGTGCTGCTATCTGTGATTAATATATTTGATAATCACTTTTGTATTTTCTTTCTTTTATATATTATGTTTTAAATGTATACTATAAAGAAATGTCTTTGCGTGAGTTTGATGACAATACATTTCTCTTTTTTTTACCCTTTTTGCTTTTTTACTTGACCATAGTGAAATTGATCAAGTTCCTTTTGAAAAAGTATTGAGCCTTATATAAGTGTAAATCTTATATGCTGTAAAAAAGTATATCTGGTGCAAGGATTGTAAGATAAAGAAGGTTGGTTGAACATCATAGACACAAACCAAATAAAATTATGACAAACATATTTTATTAATATAGAGAACAAGGGTGAGCAGAGTTTTCTGATGGAAATGAAATCTCTACTGTAGCATCAGCGGCTGTCAGATTCTGTTTCACTGCTGCTTGAGAACCCTTCCTCCATTCGGACCATAGGGTCCTTTTGCCTTTCATCTTCAGATGGTTGGGATGGTCCAATTAATTTATATCGACCCCTGAAGAGAAAATGTCAGTTTGTTAGTACATGGTCACTTATGGGTAACTTGCTAATATAAAAATGCTTATGTATAGGTTATATTTTGCTCAGGGGCCTACGGTTCTAGTTATGCTGCTAACAATATCAGGAAATACTAGTTTTGTTGAATACTGTTTAGAGCAGTGATGGCTAACATTGGCACCCCAGATGTTTTGAAACTACATTTCCCATAGTGCTTAGGTACTCTGCAGTTTAGTTGAGCCTCAAAGGAAATGTTCCCAAAACATCAGGGGTGCTAAGGTTTAGCCATCACTGGTTTAGAGCTTCCAGCTTTAGTAAAACCTGTTCTAGCTAATTTCCTTTTCTCACTGTATTAACAAGTGCATTGTAGAGTAGTAATACAAATCTTATAAATGTATACTGAATGTTGTTAATGATAAGAAACACTGTAATGCAAATACTCTGGTAGCAATTATTGGTATTATTAAGTTGAAGATTTCAAATAATACTTTGAGCTGTTTGTTTTCATTGTTTTTTTTTTAGTTAATAAAGAAACTTACTGAAAATGTAATCCGGCCAAACATCCGCTTATCAACAAACAAAGTGCAACTCCTCCAGCGATCAGTATGATGGTCATCATTCCACTGGCTTTTAAACGCTGGTAAATACAGATCAGTGAAACTACATCTGGATCTGAAATAAAAATGATAGATACATTAAACGTTAATTATTATTTTGTTCTTCTGTTGTTATTACTATGAATAAGCACAGTTATATAAATGGAAGCAACAGTTATATAGATGGAAGATGGCTATTGGCTGCCATAAAATATTATTAAATATAAAGGTGACTTGAACCATAAATAGGAAACTGTACACACAAATGAAAAAACAGCATTTAAATATGTAGTATCTGTTTTGTAAAACAGTAAATTAAAAGGTAATTAGATTTAAACTGAAATTAAAACAGCAGTATCAGTAGTGTACATCCTACTAGCACTTGTATGATAGATACTTCCTGCTAATACCCATTGGATGATAGGCACTTCCTACTAAGGCTCATTGGTCAATAGGAGTGAATGCTTATGGCAACTATCAGTAATTAAGCATTAGAAGGAAGAACTCCTTTGTTACTGCTGTGGTAATTTGACAATAATTTTAAATAGCTTTAATTAACATTTTTCAGGGGAAAAACAAAATTTCAAAACTGTTATTTCATATAGTTTAATTTATTATGATTTCCTATAAATGTACAGTGTAAATCTATTCCTATGATTCCCTCAGTTTATTTTAGAAAATTGTTATATTTGTATTTTTTTATCACAAATAAAAGTAGAAGTAGACTTTCTAGATCTTACCTTCGTTAAAGACTTTGAGACTGATTGCTGGTGAGTTGACATACGGTGCACCATCAACATTCAGGTACACTTTATACGTTCCCGAATCTTTGGTGCTGGTAGGGTTGATAGCCAGTGAGCAGTTTCCACCAGGGAGAAGTGATACAAATGCCCCAGCTCTTGCATTAGAGGTATCCAGCTGCTCAGATATGTTGTCAAATAATTTTAGAATAGGTCTATAGGTGTCATTCCCCTCAGGAGTAAACACCCACTCAAGAATCAGATGTCTCAGCTTCTGAAACGGGTTGTCCGTGTAGAAGGTACAAGGGATGATTACAGGGGACCCAACATAGACCTCAATCTCAGTCACTGGCAGGATAACAGTTTGTATCTTCAGTGCTAGAAGAAGGAAAAATGCCATTACTCCTTATGTTAAAGCTTATAAATATTTCTCAGAAATATCTTCCCCTTGATAATAAGATTAAGAAATGTATAAGAATAAAATATGTGTTTCTCTTTCTTTCATGTATACAGTGTGTGACATGTGAGTGTGTATCTGTATATGCAATATGTGCGTATCATAATAGCTAATGTATAGTTTCATAAAAATGCCTCAGGGTTTCTACTCTCTAAAACATTTACATTATTCATTTACTCAGACATCAATCCTCCTGATCATTATTTGTCTATTAAAACGATTGTTTGTATGTATGTGTGTGTATATGTGTGTGTGTGTACGTGTGTGTGGGGTGTGTATATGTGTGTGTACGTGTGTGTACGTGTGTGTATATGTGTGTGTATGTGTGTGCATATGTGTGTGTATGTGTGTGTATATGTGTGTGTATGTGTGTGTATATGTGTGTGTGTGTGTGTGTGTGTGTGTGTGTACATGTGTGTGGGGTGTGTATATGTGTGTGTATATGTGTGTGTACGTGTGTGTATATGTGTGTGTATGTGTGTGTATATGTGTGTGTGGGGTGTGTGTATGTACACATACATATATACAGCATTTTTTTTAATTTCTCAATTCTCAATGCTAAACTGTAAATAAGAGTTTGAAAAAAATAAAGCCTTACAAAATCTGTTACAGTGATGTGAAATAGATGTAAATACATTTTCATACACAAAAAACAAAGTGTTACATTTACTTACATATACTGTATAATGAACATTAGGTAGAAATACATACAGTTCCCAAATATACAATTAAACTTAAAGTTAAAGCTCAAGCGCAAAAGCTCAAAACCCATAAATAGTTTGGTTTTCTGTGTTTTCTTGGCGAAATTGCACACAAACCCATATAGACAGCAAGCGTTCTTATGATATCATGTAAATAAAGATAATTAATAAAAATAAAGCTATGTCTAAAATGTCATAAATTTAAATTTACTACATTGGTTATAAGTGGCTATACCCTTTTTAGTTACCTGATGTGATGTTCATAAACAGGAGACAGAATAGGATAATCTTCATCATTGCGAACCTGGCGCTAATATTATCCAGCAGAACAATGTTTAAGTTTGACTCACAAACCACAGAGAGACGTCTTCGTTCAAGAGAAGAAGAGTAAAATGATTGTTTATGAAATGTTACTGTATTTATAACAATGCATTACAATGGGATGTCATCATAAAGTGCAGTCAGTGGAAGTGCAGTCAGTGGAATGTCATAGTGTGATGTTATAGTGTGTGTGGAACTTACCTTATGTTTTCATTTCTCATTATCATCTGGATGATGCCCAGTCTGATTTTGCCTGAAAGTCCTGTCTTCTGTGGGTTCTTAAATAAACTTATATATTCCATCATATTCAAGTCTGTCTTGATTATTTTCTCCAACCCATGTTTTCTACACTGCTTGTAGTTATCTCATTTGTAATTATTGGACAGGCTTCCCCCTACTATTGTCAACCGTTCTGTACATAACTGAGAGTAGGAAGACAGATTGGTATGTGGTCATATTTATATCTTTATATATAAGAATGGTCTGTTCTGTTCCTTTTTTATGGGGAGTGCTCTCACTCATGAGCAATGTCCAGTTATAGGAGCCAAGATATAGACATTTTATTTTTAAAAATTTTTTTGTTATTCTTTTTTTTTAATGTTTAGGATGATTATCACCTTCCATCGATGACACTTGTCATTATGAGCCAAAGAATACACTCCATGCACCATATTATTATGATTATTATTGCAATTTAAAGAAAAAAGAAAAGAAAGATCTCAAAATGCCCAAAGCAGATTTAATTTAAGGCAATAATATCTTCAAAATTTAGAGTTGCCTCCCTCTAAGCCAGCCTTTCTAAATGCCCTAATCAAAAAGGATGATATTTCTGGAGTTATGCTGAAGTAATCAATGACTCCAGGCTAACCATCAGATACCATCTTGAAGTATGCCCACAGGCCATTATATTTATATGAGATGTCTTTAGAGGCATCTACTGGCTGTTCATGCTTATGAAGTAATCAGTAAGGTAATGTTGGTAATCACTCTGAAGCCATCACCCAGATTATTTTAACCTTAGCTGATCAATTTACAAGCCTGATGTTGTCCGATTATATGCAAATTACTTCTAAAGTAGTTTAATGACCATCAAATGACTAATGGATGGTCTCTAAAATAATCCTGTTTGTCTTGGGTGGTATCAGGAAGTATGAAGTGTAAAAAAGTTAGACAACTAGAGGGATGTATGAAATGCCCATGGTCAAAATGTCCTCAGTAGCCACATCCCATTGTAAAGGGGCTTTAAGCAGCCAATCAGGATGCTAGTCCCAGGACTTGCAAGGGAGTGTGCATCTGTCAAAACACTGTAATTTTTATTAACTTTATGACACTGGCTAGCCTTATTGTCTGAGGACTAAAGCTGACTAAAGCACATACTGGCTCTTCCAAAAAGGCAAATGTTGGGTGGCGTTTGGCTATTTGCAGTAAAAGGGATGTTCATTTGTTTTAAAAACATTAAAACTTGGCTAGTATGTTATTCTATAGCAAGACAACATAAATGTATTTTAATTACAAGTCTACTGTCTCTTTAAGTAGTGTACACATGACATGAGAACTGTAAGGCAGCAGTGTTTCCGCCAATGCATAACTTTGGGGTCAACCACCATCTATTGCTTAAATGAACACTCAATGAAAACATTTTTTAACAATATTTACACGTTTTTGAGTCACCAGCTCCTACTGAGCATGTGCAAACATTTACAGAATCTATGTATATGCATTTGTGAATGGCTGATGGCTGTCATTTGATACAGGGGGAGTGGAAATAGACATAACTTTGAAATCTACTACTCATTTGAAGTTCAGACTAAAGCACCGATATTTAAAACATTGACAGACCTTCAAGATTTTCAAGAAAATGATCGTGGCTGAGCCGTGCCGGTGAGCGGCGATGTCTCTCCCATAGAAGTCAATGGGAGCGTGACGTCACCACCCACATTGCCAACATCGGCATTTTGCTGTTACCAGCGGGGGAGCCTATTTGAAGAGGGCCTACACGGTGCAGACAGTGCACTCACTGAATCAAAAAATAGTTTCCATGTAGCCGCACTCCAAATATTGCCTGTGGGAAACACTGGTTGAGAGAGTAACAAGCGGATGAAGACAAGGGGCAAAGGGAGCCGAAGGAGAGAACCACACAAACAGTAATCAACATCTCGAGTAGTACTCTAGATAACAGTGAGTACATGTTGGAAAAAGGACTTTCCTTCTGTCCATATAAAGAATTTGACTTTTTTGAATTAAACAAAGACTTAATTAAAATTTTTCGAAATATCAAATTACGGATGTTTTTTTTTTTGCAGTAATAAAAGTGCTATTAGTAAAGGTTGCCAAACTGATGTATTTAACCCTAAGATGTTTAATCTGCATTAAAAAGTACTTTTACCCCTAACATACACAATAGTAGTCTGGATACATAAGGGCTAAAACCCCTAAACAGTCATTCTTTACCCATAGAAATAAAAGAGACCACATGAGAACTGGAGGTTAAGACCAACATGGTCGTGTTTATTTATAACATTTAAATATGACTAACATCTCATGTAGTCATCTTCAAACGGTGGTGGCCAATGGAGTCCCTATAACATAGAAACCCCAAACGGGGAGAGGGCGGGGCCAAAAGGTAAGATTTTCGGGGGTGGGGAGCCATCGGCGACTCCGCCCCTGCAGAACGGCTACAGACACCCTAGGGGCCCGAAAGGTCAGCAGGCCCGTGGGGTGTGGCACCCCTAGGTCACGACCCAGGGACATCACCACACCCATTAGCTCGACCCCCAGCCCCTTCTGGACTCTGCACCAACAAACAGGCCCCGTCCTCCCACCCGAAAGGGAAACCATCAGCCCCCAAGAATGGGAACCCCCTCCCAGCCAGACGAGCCATACAACATGCCCAACTGGGAGAGCTAAGTAACTAAATGCCAGGGGCTTACTAAGAAAAATTCAACTAATCAAATCCCCGCCCTGGTACCACAGCTACTCTAGAACAACTAACTTCTAATGCCGCCACCACTGTACCTGCAACAAAATTGATTAAACAAGGGAGGGAGGGAGGGAGGGAGGGAGGGAAAAGTTCACAACGACAGCCACCAGGAAAAGAGGAAGAGAAAATGTCCACCGCAGCTTAAATAGGTAAGATTATTCCCCAACCCCAACATTGCAACAATGTTGCACCTGCCAAGCCTAGCAAGCATTGCCTGTAGTGGTCAGGCCCTTAATTTGTTTCAGGCTGACAAGCAGCCTTACACTTTCATTTTCAAAATTAGCTACATCTGATATAAATGCATTACAGACTAAGATGGTTCAGACTAAAACAAGAAGGGGAGACATTGGAACCTTACCAGGGACGAGTTCAGAGCCATAAAAACAATTAAGGATAAAAATATTATCATCAAAAAAGCGGATAAGGACGGTGCAACTGTTGTCCTGTACAGAGAATTTTATATTAATGAAATTGGCACACAACTCAGTGATCCCACTACATACTAAAAATTAGACACTAACACTATCTTTAAAACACAAAAAGAAATTAGAAGAATACTCAATAAAGCTACTGCACAGGGGTGTCATAGATAAAAAAAAAAAAAGAGTGAGTACCTGTATAGTGAATATCCTAGAACACCTGTATTTTATACGGTCCATAAAGTACATAAAATCCTACAAAATCCACCAGGGCACCCTATCATGTCTAATGTAGAATCAGCATTCACTAACATAGCCAAATTCTTAGATAGGGTATTAAAACCTTATGTTAAAAGAATAACCTCTTTCATTAAAGACACTGGTGATTTTAGCTAAAAGCTTTCTACATTGTCATTTGATAATACAAAGTGTGTACTGTGATGGATACCCCGGCTACCCTGACTGGGTAACTCTGCAAAATGGGTCCTGCTTCCTCCCTGCCGACTGCAGCTATGTAGCTGGCAAGTAACCATCAGCCTGTAGCCACCCTTGATGCCCAACAGCACCAGTATTCAGGGTCCCACCCTGTGGCAGACTCCGGCTACCCAGACTAGGTAGCTCTGCCAGAGGGTCCTTCCTCTGGCTGGAACAGGCTGCTATGTAGCCCAGGAAAATGATTTTAGCAGGTGCCCACCCAAATAACTAGACATACTAGCATTCAGGTGAAACAGGAACAGATTTTATTGGGAAACACACACTCCTTTTATACACACAGCTCATCTTGATAAGACACTGGACAATCCCACAATTGTCCTGCCATTCCTGCCCCTCCAGACAGACCGGCGCCCCCATAGCAGCCCCAGTCCCACAGAATCCCAGGACCCAGGGGTGGCGGTTTCGGAGTGATCCCGGGGGAGTGGCGGCACTTCCAGGGTGTCATGTGGCACCAACTGTATGAGCTTATATCCTCCTTGCCCAATGTAATGCCTGCCCCCGGTGATAAATCCTCCTGGGCGGAAAAAGGGTAGAGATAATGCCCAACTACTAGGGGGATAGATGGACTGTCTCTCCTCCTGGGAAGGGGATCTGCAGCTTGGGAGAGAGGCCGGCTACCTCCTCTCCCTGAGAAACTGTGCTGCCAATGGGGAAGGAAACCGGCTGTCTCCTCTCCCTGGAAGGGATGCTGCTGTTGGGTAAGGAGACTGGTTGTCTCTGCTCCCTGGAAGGGGTGCTGCTGCTGGGGATGGAGACCGACTGTCTCCACTCCCTGGAAGGGGTGGTGCCACTGGGGGGGGAGTCCGGCTGTCTCCTCTCTCTGCAAGGGGTTCTGCCACTGGGGAGAGAGACCAACTGTCTTCTCTCCCAGAAAGGGATTATGCCACTGGGGAGAGAGAACGCCTGTTTCCTCTCCCTGCAAGGGGTTCTGCAGCTGGGGAGAGAGACCAACCATCTCCTCTCCCAGGAAGGGGTTCTGCCACTGGGGAGAGATATCGATATCCGTTTCTTCCTGCAAGGGGTTCTGTGTAAAAGGAGGGAGAACGACTACCTCTCCTCCCAGGGGATAGATCTGCCGCTGGAGAGAGAGACTGACTGTCTCCTCTCCCTGCTCCTGGCTCTGCCACTGGGGAGAGAGACCGACTGTCTCCTCTCCCAGAAGGGGTTCTGTGTAAAGGGAGGGAAGACGACTACCTCTGCTCCCAGCGGATGGCCCTGCCGCTGGGGAGGGAGACCAACTGTCTCCTCTCCCTACTCCTGGCTCTGCCGTTGGGGAGAGAGACCGACTGTCTCTTCTCCCAGGAAGGGCTTCTGCTTACGGGGAGGGAGGACGACTACCTCTGCTCCAAGGGGATGGTTCTGTTGCTGGGGAGAGAAACCAACTGTCTCCTCTCCCTGCTCCTGTTTCTGCTGCTGTGGAGGGAGACCGACTGTCTCCTCTCCCTGGAAGGGGTTATGTGGGTGGGGAGAGAGGTCGGTGACCTCCGCTCCCTGGTTTCCAGGAGCTGTTGCAGGTGTTGGGCAGAAGCCGATGGCTTTCTGCCCTGTTGCCAGCGCTTCTGCTGGAGTGGCTCCCTGGTCCAAGACCATAAGCTTGGAGCCAGACTGCTGATAGGGATCCAGCAGCCCTGGGTCCCTGTTTCTTTGTTGCCACTCCTCCACGGTCGAGCTCCATGAATCCCAGAGGGCTGCACCCCAGATGTAATATACCTTTAAATCTTGCAAACCTTTTGGAAAACTCTCAACCCATTACCTGATTCACAGGTATTTATTGCTGCCTCCCTCTTACTAGCATTGCCTGATTATTGAAGAAAGTTTATCTCTCTAAGTATTGCTCTGTGTTTTTGGGTTAAACTAACTTTTATTAGTAAGACCTATTTTCAGCTCTAACTTCTTCACATTGTGAATTATACTCTCAGTCCATGTGGCAAGATGAGGCTTTTCAGAAAAGTATGTTGCTTAACACAAATATAATAACTTGAGACCCTCCAAACATGAGGACTAAATGTGTTTCATCCTGCTTGTTGAATTGCCCTGTTTAGCCACGTGTGTGACGATTATGCAGGTTATGGCCTAAATCTGTATACTGGCCCTGGTTTCCTGAAGCTGTTGCAGGTGTTGGGCAGAAGCCGATGGCTTTCTGCCCTGTTGCCAGCGCTTCTGCTGGAGTGGCTCCCTGGTCCAAGACCATAAGCTTGGAGCTAGACTGCTGATAGGGATCCAGCAGCCCTGGGTCCCTATTTCTTTGTTGCCACTCCTCCACGGTCGAGCTCCATGAATCCCAGAGGGCTGCACCCCAGATGTAATATACCTTTAAATCTTGCAAAACTTTTGGAGAACTCTCAACCCATTACCTGATTCACAGGTATTTATTGTCGCCTCCCTCTTACTAGCATTGCCTGATTATTGAAGAAAGTTTATCTCTCTAAGTATTGCTCTGTGTTTTTGGGTTAAACTAACTTTTATTAGTAGGACCTATTTTCAGCTCTAACTTCTTCACATTGTGAATTATACTCTCAGTCCATGTGGCAAGATGAGGCTTTTCAGAAAAGTATGTTGCTTAACATAAATATAATAACTTGAGACCCTCCAAACATGAGGACTAAATGTGTTTCATCCTGCTTGTTGAATTGCCCTGTTTAGCCACGTGTGTGACGATTATGCAGGTTATGGCCTAAATCTGTATACTGGCCCTTTATGATAAATTGCGTCTGCATAGCAACTCGGCTATTATCCACCTCACCTCATCCTCCGGCTCTGTTTTCGGCACTCCGGATCCCTATGTGGGGTAAATGTGCTGCTATCTGTGATTAATATATTTGATAATCACTTTTGTATTTTCTTTCTTTTATATATTATGTTTTAAATGTATACTATAAAGAAATGTCTTTGCGTGAGTTTGATGACAATACATTTCTCTTTTTTAACCCTTTTTGCTTTTTTACTTGACCATAGTGAAATTGATCAAGTTCCTTTTGAAAATTTATTGAGCCTTATATAAGTGTAAATCGTATATGCTGTAAATAAGTATATCTGGTGCAAGGATTGTAAGATAAAGAAGGTTGGTTGAACTTCATAGACACAAACCAAATAAAATTATGACAAACATATTTTATTAATATAGAGAACAAGGGTGAGCAGAGTTTTCTGATGGAAATGAAATCTCTACTGTAGCATCAGCGGCTGTCAGATTCTGTTTCACTGCTGCTTGAGAACCCTTCCTCCATTCGGACCATTGGGTCCTTTTGCCTTTCATCTTCAGATGGTTGGGATGGTCCAATTAATTTATAATATCGACCCCTGAAGAGAAAATGTCAGTTTGTTAGTACATGGTCACTTATGGTTAACTTGCTAATATAAAAATGCTTATGTATAGGTTATATTTTGCTCAGGGGCCTACGGTTCTAGTTATGCTGCTAACAATATCAGGAAATACTAGTTTTGTTGAATACTGTTTAGAGCAGTGATGGCTAACATTGGCACCCCAGATGTTTTGAAACTACATTTCCCATAGTGCTTAGGTACTCTGCAGTTTAGTTGAGCCTCAAAGGAAATGTTCCCAAAACATCAGGGGTGCTAAGGTTTAGCCATCACTGGTTTAGAGCTTCCAGCTTTAGTAAAACCTGTTCTAGCTAATTTCCTCTTCTCACTGTATTAACAAGTGCATTGTAGAGTAGTAATACAAATCTTATAAATGTATACTGAATGTTGTTAATGATAAGAAACACTGTAATGCAAATACTCTGATAGCAATTATTGGTATTATTAAGTTGAAGATTTCAAATAATACTTTGAGCTGTTTGTTTTCATTGTTTTTTTTTTAGTTAATAAAGAAACTTACTGAAAATGTAATCCGGCCAAACATCCGCTTATCAACAAACAAAGTGCAACTCCTCCAGCGATCAGTATGATGGTCATCATTCCACTGGCTTTTAAACGCTGGTAAATACAGATCAGTGAA